>NW_022437032.1:3939875-3959591 GCF_009761245.1 Sapajus apella
ATAAACATTTAACCTTTTTTTTTTTTAAAGAATAGTTATAAAACAGTATACAATTATCTTATATCCTTAATATTTAACTTCTGGTTCTGAGACCTAGTTTCGCTCTTGTTGCCCAGGCTGGAGTGCAATGGCACCATCTCGGCTCACAGCAACCTCCACCTCCCGAGTTCAAGCAAATAAGAAAAAAATAGAGAGAGACATAAACAAAGAAAAAATATTCTAAGATGTCCACGTCAAGGATGCCATCTTCTTCTGGGGAGAGACTTCCTTGGTTAGCTTTACCTTAGGTTTCCAAAAGCGGACGATTCCAGGAGTGTGGAGGGACACTTCTCAGTTGTGAGATTATCCTGAAGGTTCAAGATCCTGAAGTTCTCTTGCAGTGTGGATGGCAAGGACAGTCTTTCTCTGTTTTTCTCAGAAGATCCAGTCTTCGGGTTCTAAATTATGAAGGGGTTGACTATTCTCAGTGAACCATAAAAAGCTTTCTTTACCTGATGGAAATACAGGATAGCATAATAATCTACTGTTACAACATCAGCCCTCTTGCGTGGGAGAGCTTTTATGCAACCAGAAAACATGCATTGAAAATGAGAGTTGGGGGCCGGACGCGGTGGCTTACGCCTATAATCCCAACACTTTGGGAGGCTGAGACGGGTGGATCACGAGGTCAAGAGATCAAGGCGATCCTGGTCAACATGGTGAAACCCCGTCTCTACTAAAAATACAAATATTAGGCCGGGCGCGGTGGCTCAAGCCTGTAATCCCAGCACTTTGGGAGGCCGAGGCAGGTGGATCACGAGGTCAAGATCGAGACCATCTTGGTCAACACGGTGAAACCCCGTCTCTACTAAAAATACAAAAAATTAGCTGGGCATGGTGGTGCGTGCCTGTAATCCCAGCTACTCAGGAGGCTGAGGCAGGAGAATTGCCTGAACCCAGGAGGCGGAGGTTGTGGTGAGCCGAGATCGCGCCATTGCACTCCAGCCTGGGCAACATGAGCGAAACTCCGTCTCAAAAAAAAAAAAAAAATATTAGCTGGGCATGGTGGCGCACACCTGTAGTCCCAGCTACTTGGGAGGCTGAGGCAGGAGAATTGCTTGAACCCAGGAGACGGAGGTTGCGGTGAGCCAAGATTGCGCCATTGCACTCCAGCCTGGATAACAAGAGCAAAACTCCATCTCAAAAAAAAAAGAAAGAAAGAAAATGACAGTTGGGCCAGGTACGGTGGCTCATGCCTGTAATCCAAACATTTTGGGAGACCAAGATGGGTGGATCACCTGAGGTCAGGAGTTCAACTCCAGCCTGACCAACATGGTGAAATCCCATCTCTGCCAAAAATACAAATGATAACCAGGGATGGTGATGCGTGCCTGTAGTCTCAGCTACTAAGGAGACTGAGGCAGGAGAATCATTTGAACCCAAGAGGTGAAGGTTTCATCGAGCCGAGATCGCATCATTGCACTCCAGCCTGGGCGACAAGAGCGAAACTCCGTCTCAAATAAATAAAGAAATAAATGACAGTTGAATAAAATCCCTTTATAAAATATTTTAACGTTTAAATGGTCCATTGGGTAATCAAATGTACCTGAGGCTTTGATTGTTTTCCCAGGAATATGAGTTTGACAAACCAAACATTGGTTATAAACTATTTTAGCAATTTGTAAGTTACCATATCGATATATTTAATTTGGATTATTTTATCTTTTTCATTATGAGTCATGGAATGCTGAATACCAGTTGTTTCTCCAAATTAGGTTCATAGCATGGATAGCTGATGGACTATCATAGGTAATTTGACTGAGACCATGGATTTCATTCAAATTGCATATCTAAACAATTTCAGTACTAGCTGATTTAACATGAAAATCTAGGGTCGGGCGTGGTGGCTCACGCCTGTAATCCAAGCACTTTGGAGGCCAAGGCGGGTGGATCACCTGAGGTCGGGAGTTCAAGACCAGCCTGACCAACACGGTGAAACCCCGTCTTTAAAAAAAAAAAAGAAAGAAAATCCAGCAGAGTATTTTCTTGGTATTCAATTAATTTTTGGGCCAGGCTCAGTGGCTGATGCCTGTAATCCCAGCACTCTGTGAGGCTGAGGCAGGCAGAACATTTGAGGCCAGGAGTTCAAGAGCAGCCTGGCCAGCATGGTGAAACCCCATCTCTACTAAAAATACAAAAATTAGATGGCCTGGTGGCACACATCTGTAATCCCAGCTACTCAGGAGGCTGAGGCATGGCAATCACTTGAGCCTAGGAGGCAGAGGCTGCAGTGAACTGAGATTGTGCCACTGCACTCCAGCCTGGGTAACAGAGCGAGGTTCTGTCTCAGGAAAAAAAAAAAAAAAAAAAGTTACTTTTACAATGTTCTTTCTTTTCTTAAAAAATTTTTACTTTAACAGCTGGGGGACAGTGGCTCACTCCTGTAATCCCAGCATTTTGGGAGGCCAAGGCAGGCAGATCACCTGAGGTCGGGAGTTTGAGACCAGCCTGACCAACATGGAGAAGCCCCGTCTCTACTAAAAATAGAAAATTAGCCCGGCGTGGTGGCACATGCCTGTAATCCCAACTACTTGGGAGGCTGAGGCAGGAGAATTGCTTGAACCCGGGGAGTGGGCGGGGAGGTTGCAGTGAGCTGAGATCGCGCCATCGCACTCCAGGCTGGGCAACAAGAGCAAAACTACGTCTCAAAAAACAAAAATTATTTTAAGTTCCAGGGTACATGTGCAGGCTGTGTAGGTTTGTTACATAGTTAATCGTGTGTGATGGTGGTTTGCTGCACCTGTCAACTCATCACCTACATATCAAGCCTGCCATGTATTAGCTATTTTTCCTGATGCTCTCCCTAGCCTCCGCAAGCCCCGAAGAGGCCCCAGTGAGTGTTGTTCCCCTCCCTGTGTCAACGTGTTCTTATTGTCCAGCTCCCACCTATAAATGAGAACGTGCGGTGTTCAGTTTTCTGTTCCTGTGTTAGTTTGCCAAGGATAACGGCTTCCAGCTTCATCCACATCTCTGCAAAGTATTCCATGGTATATATGTAGCACATTTTCTTTATCCAGTCTATCATTGATGCGCATTTGGGTTGAGTCCACGTCTTTGCTCTTGTGACTAGTGCTGCAGTGAACAAATGTGTGCATGTGTCTTTATAACAGAATGATTTCTATTCCTTCGGGTATATATCCGGTAAGGGGATTGCTGGGTCAAATGATATTTCCCATTCCGAATCTTTGAGGAATCCCCACACTGTCTTCCACAACAGCTAACTAATTTACATTCCCACCAACAGTGTGAAAGCATTCCTGTTTCTCCACAACCTCACCAGCATCTGTTGTTTCTTGACTTTTTAATAATCGCCATTCTGACTGGCATGAAATAGTATCACATTGTGGTTTTGATTTGCATTTCTCTTTTTCTTTCTTTTTTTTTTTTTTTTTTGAGATGGAGTCTTGTGCTCATCACCCAGGCTGGAGTGCAGTGGTGTGATCTTGGCTCACTGCAACCTCCGCCTCCTGGGTTCAAGCGATTCTCCTGCCTCAGCCTCCTGAGAAGGTGGGACTACAGCCACGTGCCACCACGCCCAGCTAATTTTTTTGTATTTTTAGTCAAGACTGGATTTTAACCTTCTTAGCTAGGATGGTCTCAATCTCCTGACCTCATGATCCTCCCGCCTTGGCCTCCCAAAGTGCAGGGATTACAGGCGTGAACCACCAGCCTGGCCTTTGATTTGCATTTATCTAATGATCAGTGATATTGAGCTTTGTTCATGTCTTTCTTGGCCACATGTATGTCTTCTTTACTTTTACAATTTTCTTTTTCTTTTTTTTTTTGAGACAGAGTCTCACTGTTTCACCAGGTGCCAGGCTGGAGTGCAATGGCATGATCTTGGCTCACTGCAACCTCTGCCTCCCGGCTTCAAGCAATTCTCCTGCCTCAGCCTCCCGAGTAGCTGGGACTACAGGCATGCACCACCATGCCCAGCTAATTTTTGTATTTTTTAGTAGAGACTGGGTTTCACTATTTGGCCAGGATGGTCTTGATCTCTTGACCTTGTGATCCGCCTGCCTTGGGCTCCCAAAGTGCTGGGATTACAGGCGTGAGCCACCACACCTGGCCTACTTTTACAATTTTCTAACAACTCAGCATACAAAAGTCATGTTTTTGTTTGTTTTTCCTAAGAAACGAGATCTCACTATGTTGCCCAGGCTGGACTAGAACTCCTTGGCTCAGGTGATCCTCCTGCCTCAGCCTCTTGAGTAGCTGTGATTATAGGCATGTGCCAGCACGCCTGGCAATGTTTATTGTTTTAAAGTCTCTATTCATGTCAAGCTTTAGTCATGGTTTAAGTAACAGTGGACTTTTTGTTGAAATAAAAACCCAGTACTTGCTGGGTGCAGTGACACATGCCTGTAATCCCAGCACTTTGGGAGGCTGAGGTGGGCAGATCACCTAAGGTCAGGGAGTTCAAGACCAGCCTGACCAACATGGAGAAACCCTGTCTCTACTAAAAATACAAAAAAATTAGCCAGGCATGGTGGTGCATGCCTGTCATCCCAGCTACTCAGGAGGCTGAGGTAGGAGAATCGCTTGAACCTGGGAGGCAGAGGTTGCGGTGAGCCAAGATCGTGCCACCGCACTCCAGGCTGGGCAACAAAAGTGAAACTCCGCCTCAAGAAAAAAAAGGAAATACAGTACTTACAGTACTTATGCAATCTAATTCTAGAGAGCCTAATGACAGGGAAATAATGTCTTCATAAAAATTATATTAAGAAAATCTATATCTGAAAACAGAATCTAGGCATTGTGATGCTATACAGACTTGAATATGAGCACTTGTGGCATCAACTAAATAACATCAATTAAACTAGAAAGGGATCAATGACTTTTTTTTTAAGACAGAGTTTTGCTCTTTTTGCCTAGGCTGGAGTGCAATGGCATGATCTCGGCTCACTGCAATCTCTGCCTCCTACGTTCAAGCAATTCTGCCTCAGCCTCCCAAGTAGCCTCTCCCACCACGCCCAGCTAATTTTGTATTTTTAGTAGAGACACAGTTTCACCATGTTGGTCAGGCTGGTCTCGAACTCTTGACCTCAAGTGATCCACCCACCTCGGCCTCCAGTGCTGGATTACAGGCATGAGCCACCTCGCCCGGCCCCAATCAATGACTTTTAGAGAGAAAGATGACTGAGCATGGTGGTAGACCGTGGCTGTTAGCTTTCAAGACATGAGTCAATGGTGGCATAGCCTATGGAAGTGGCCATAGAGTTTGACTCAAGGGGCTGAATTCAAGATTAAGGGAGGTAAATGTGGCACACGAGTGTCACCCAACAAAGGTGCCATGGCTGTTTGTGTTCTGGGTGATGTTTCTGACCATGTGATCACTGGTGCCATTCAAACAGTCCTAGCCTTTCTAGGCAGCTCTCCAGAAATTTTTTTTTTTTTGAGACAGAGTTTTGCTCTTGTTGCCCAGGCTGGAGTACAGTGACCAAATCTCAGCTCATTGCAGCCTCCGCCTCCCAGGTTCCAGCAATTCTCCTGCCTCAGCCTCCTGAGGAGCTGGGATTACAGGCACCCGCCAACCCGCCTGGCTAATTTTTTGTATTTCTAGTAGAGATGGAGTTTCACCATGTTGGCCAGGCTGGTCTTGAACTCTTGGCCTCAAGTGATCTGCCCACCTGTAATCTCCGTGGATTACAAGCATGAGCCACCACGCCCAGCCGCCAGAAAAGATTTCTATGGCCTTTGGGATGCACTTCTTCCCAGCATTCAGCGCCACACTGTCTGTTCCCAAGCCCCTGAGAGGCTCAAAGGAGAAAGTGTGAGGGTGTGTAGGGGCAGGGTGCAGGGTGTGCAGAGCACTCGGGCAGGCCTGTATCAGCTGACTCTACTGGGCCTCAGTTTTCCCGTCTGTATAACTGGGCTGGTAGCAAAATGATAGTTCTGATATTTTGCAAATCTGTAGGGTGAACTTTTCAGTTGAACAAGTTATACATTCACCTGCTACAAATTTGAGAAGTGCCGAAGAGCAGACTGTCTTCTTTCTCCATTACCCACCAGCCAGCCAGTTTTCCTCCCTGAAGCCAATGGGTTGATCATTTTCATGTTTATCCTTCCAGAGCAAATCCTTGCACAATAATGCACATTTATAAATTAGACGGTGTGTAGAGAAATAAATAAATAAAACGCATATTTATTAAAACCTTAACAATGCTAAATACCATAACACCAGTTTGTGCCTTGCTTTTTAATTCACCTGCATAGGACGGGGCATTCCTATCAGCTTATACTAGGTTGGTGCAAAAGTAACTGTAATTTTGCAGTTACTTTTGCATTTTTTTTTTTTTTTTTTTTTTTTTTTTGAGACAGAGTTTCGCTCTTGTTGCCCAGGCTGGAGTGCAATGGCGCGATCTCGGCTCACCGCAACCTCCGCCTCCTGGGTTCAGGCAATTCTCCTGCCTCAGCCTCCTGAGTAGCTGGGATTACAGGCACGCGCCACCATGCCCAGCTAATTTTTTGTAGTTTTAGTAGAGACGGGGTTTCACCGCATTGACCAGGATGGTCTTGATCTCTTGACCTTGTGATCCACCCGCCTCGGCCTCCCAAAGTGCTGGGATTACAGGCGTGAGCCACCGCGCCCGGCGCATACGTCCTCATTCTTACGATGGCCGCATAATGTTCTTCAGTAAGGAGGTACCATAATTTCTTTGGCCAGTCTACTGTTGATGAACAAGCAACTTGGCAATATTTGCCAAAATTAACCATACATATTTTACTTTGATGCAGCTATTTTATTTCTAGGAATTGATCCAGCAGATGTTCTCACTTCTGTGAAATGTTTGATGTTCTCACTGGTGAAGAATATTTGCTGGATCAATTCCTAGAAGTAAAATATTAATTATTTCAATCCATGAACATAGGCTATCATTTCATTTATTTGTATCTTCTTTAATTTCTTTCATCAATGTTTTATAATTTTATAGTACACCGATCTTTCACCTCCTTGGTTAAGTTGTGAAAATTATGTCCCTGTATATAAATTTCAGTAACATTTATTATGTTATTTTGGCTGGGCTTGAGTGTACTGGTGCAATTTATTATGGTTATTTTGGCTGGTTGAGTGTATTGGTGCAATCATAGCTCACTATAACTTCAAACTCATGGGCTCGAGCAATTTTCCCACCTCAGCCTCCCAAATAGTTGAGACTATATGTGTACACACCACCACACCTGGCTAATTTTTTGTAGAGACAGGGTCTCCCCATGTTTCCCAAACTTGTCTCACACTTCTGGACTCAAGTGATCCTCCTGCCTTGGCCTTCCAAAATGCTGATATTATGGGCTTGCGACACCCATATCTATCTACATGCTGAATTTTCTGACTTTTTAAGGCAAGAGAGGATTTTATAAGACATAAGAAACAGAGGCTGGACGCAGTGGCTCACACCTGTAATCCCAATACTTTGGGAGGCCAAGGTGGGCAGATCATCTGAGGTTAGGAGTTCAAGACCAGCCTGGCCAAAACGGTGAAACCTGTCTCTACTAAAAATACAACAATTAGCCAGGTGGGGTGGTGGGTGCCTGTAATCCCAGCTACTTGGGAGGCTGAGGTGAGAGAATCACTTGAATCTGGGAGGCCGAGGTTGCAGTGAGCTGAGATCACACCACTGCACTCCAGCCTGGGCGACAGAGTAAGACTCCGTCTCCAAAAAAAAAAAAAAAAAAAAGAAAAGAAACAGAAACAGAATAACACAATGTTTAGAAAAGCTTCCAAAATAGTCTACACCTACACACCTGCTTTAAGACTTCCTGGCTTAGCTACTTTTCCTTTTTGAACCTCAGTTTGTTCATCTATAGAATGGATACAATCATTGTGTCCACCTCAAAGGGTCATAATGGGGGTGAAATATTAAGCATTCAATAAATGGTAGCTGCTATTATGCTTACTGTTATAATGATCATCACTATTATTATTGAGATAGAGTTTCTCTCTTGTTGCCCAGGCTGGAGGGCAGTGGCGCAATCTTGGCTCACTGTAACCTCCACCTCCCAGGTTCGAGCAATTCTCCTGCCTCAGCCTCCCGAGTAGCTAGATTGTAGGCACGTATCACCATGCCTGGCTAATTATTTGTATTTTTAGTAGAGACAGGGTTTCACTATGTTCTCCAGGCTGGTCTTGAACTCCTGACCTCAGACAATCCACCTGCCTCAGCCTCCCAATGTGCTGAGATTACAGGCATGAGCCACCGTGCCCAGCTCGATCATCATTATTTTTACTTGACTTTTATCTTTGTTTTGGATAAAATATACTTGATGAATTCTCTGATGTGGCACAGGCTTAGAATCCTGAAATGAGGAAAGCACTATTCCAGAATCTCCTAGGGCAGCAGAAATCCTCATCTTTTCCTCTAAAAATATGAGTGTGTATAATGTGTCACATGTTAACAGGCTCTGGGTTTTTGAGCTGTGATGTCTACCTCCACGTTTCCTAAGAGGTCAAATGACCTCTAGATTTCATTTAAGTTTTCTATTCTTCTCTTCTGAAAGGGACAATGGAGCTCTTGTTTGAACAGCTTTGGTGAACCCAAAGGAAAAATTGATCATTATAGACAGCACAAAAGATTTGCTTTCCATACATTAGTTTGTCAATTGCTTTGTTAATGCAAGGTTGAGTACGGGGGTACAGACAGTGGAGGGGGAAAAAAAAGATTATTTTGTGTCCACAGATAGATGTCAATATTTGACAGCGATAAATGGAATTTCATATCACATCTTTGCAAACATAAAAATTGTGCAAGTACGAAATCCTGCTAAGTTTTCGTGTTCTCTCTTTTCCACTGGTCTTCAACTGTCACTGTGCTGTGTGATTATTAGGTCAATAGAAAGAAGTGAGGGAGCAACACAAAGAACTGATATTGTAAAAATTGTAGTTACTTCTGTCCTCTCAAAATAAAACATATGCAACAAAACGAACAACCACTGGATTAAAGCTGAAAAGTCCAGGAAAAGCCTCAGTACCAAAGGAGTCATTTTTTCTACATAGGCTTAAGTATGCATTTTGGCTTTATCAACTTTTATATCCAAAAGAACTACACATCAAAAAAGTTGTGGTTTTGTATTTCTTTCTTTTTTTTTCTTTTGAGATGGAGTCTCCCTCTGTCACCCAGGCTGGGGTGCAGTGGCACGATCTCGGCTCACTGAAACCTCCGCCTCCCGGGTTCAAGCAATTCTCCTGCCTCAGCCTCCCAAGTAGCTGGGACTACAAGCATGCGCCACCACTTCCGGCTAATTTTTGTAAATTTTTAGTAGAAACGGGGTTTCACCATATTGGACAGGCTGATCTGGAACTCCTGACGTTGTGATCCACCCACCTGAGCCTCCCAAAGTGCTGGGATTACAAGCATGAGCCACCGCGCCTGGCCCTGATTTTATATTTCTATTTTTTAAAAAAATAAGCTCACGCCTATAATCCCAGCACTTTGAGAGGCTGAGATGGGCAGATCACAAGGTCAAGAGATCGAGACCACCCTGGCCAACATGGTGAAACCCCATCTCTACTAAAAATACAAAAATTAACTGGGCATGGTGGCCCACACCCATAGTCCCAGCTACTCGGGAGGCTGAGGCAGGAGAATTGCTTGAACCCGGGCGGCTGAGTTTGCATTGAGCTGAGATCACACCATTACACTCCAGCCTGGGCAATAAGAACAAAAAAACTCCGTCTAAAAAATAAAAATAAGACAATGCTTGTTTTGGTAGCACATATACAAAAATTGGAATGATACAGAAAAGATTAGTAAGGCCCCTATGCAAGGATGACATGAATTTATTAATTTTATTAATAAAAAAAAAAAAGCTAGGTCTTGAACTCTTGACCTCAAGTGATCTGCCCGCCTTGGCCTCCCAAAGTGCTGGGATTACAGGCGTGAGCCACCGAACCCGGCCACCCCCTACTTATTTTAAAAGGCAATTTTTATCATATGCCAAATGCCCAAATTTACTTGGCTTCCTTGTATATAATTTTTAAATTATTATCTTAAAATTTATATAGCCACACAGAAGTATATGTATGTGTACACCTTGAGGGTTAGCTCACTAATGGAAGATTGCCAAAGGAAACAGGAACTAACCAAATCAGAATACACTGGAATAAAATATATTTTACATTAATGTTAGCTGTGTGTCCATGTGTGTCACAGACACACACACACACACACACACACACACACACACACACACACACAGCATGTTCCCTTGGGTGTGAGCCCACCAGGGCATTCTCAGTGTCTTGCCAAGTTGTGAGTTCGGAATAGGTATGTGATGCAACTTTGACCAAAGTGGCTGAGAGGGCGTCAGGGTTTTCCTCACCCTTAAAAAGGACCAGAAGGCAGGGACTTTTCTTTTTGCTTCTGGACATTGCCATCTCCCTGTGATTTCGACGACTCTGCACCCATCTTGGGTGATGAGAGGCAGCCTGAGAAAACAAGTTGAGCACAGGAGAATGGAAGGAAGGAGGGAACCTGGCTCTTCTGCGAGGCGTGGTGACTCACACCTGTAATCCCAGCACTGTGGGAGGCCGAGGTGCGCCGATCGCTTGAGGTCAGGAGTTCAAGACCAGCCTGGCCAACATGGTGAAACCCAGCTCTTCCAAAAATACAAAAATTAGCCAGGCGTGGTAGCGAGCACCTGTAATCCCCGCTACTAGAGAGGCTAAGGCATGAGAATCACTTGAACCCAAGAGGCGGAAGTTGTAGTGAGCCGAGATCACACCACTGCATTCTAACTGGGGCGGCAGAACCAAGACGTTGTCTCAAAAAAAAAAAAAAAAAATGCAGGCACGGTGGCCCACACCTATAATCCCAGCACCTTGGGAGGCCGAGGCAGGCGGATCATGAGGTCAGGAGACAGAGACCATCCTGGCCAACATAGTGAAACCCCATCTCTACTAAAATACAAAAAGTTAGCCGGCCGTGGTGGGGTGTGCCTGTTATCAAAAACACCCAAAAACAAACAAAAAATCTTGGCTTCCAAATTAACTACTAAATCACCACCCCGAAGACATCCTAACACCATACTCCTTGAGAGACAGTTAATCAATGACCTTATTGTTTAAGCCCTGCTGAGTTGGGTTTCTGTAATCTGCAGCTAAAATAGCCTAACATTCCAGCTTCCCTAAGATGTTGCAAATTTCAGAACGTTCTCTTCTCCTCAGTAGAGGTGAACTGACGCTACTCTCTCTTTGAAGTCATGGAGTGTGGAGTAGGATGAGAGGGAATTTAATTAAACTCAATAGGTCAAATAAAATTATAAAAACACAGGCTATCCAGCCTGGGCAACGTGATGAAACTCTGTCTCTACAAAAAATACGGTGGGGGAGGGGGTACTGAGGTGGGAGGATCTCTTGAGCCTAGGAGGTCAATGTTGCAGTTTGTGAGATTGCACCACCACACTCCAGCTTGGGCAACAGAATGAGACTCTGTCTCAAAAACAACAACAAAAAAAATGCAGGCTACTAATGATCACTTACAACCCAAGTATGTGATACCTTCGCGTGGATTCACGGAGAAAGCTGTTGGTTTCCTTACGACAAATGATATTTTTTGAATTCTCATGTGATATTGTGTTATTTTTTTCTCGTTACTTTAAAGATTATTTAGAAAATAGGTTCAAAAGCACCCCTAATGCCTTGGAGCTATTTTTGCAGAGACAGGAAATTACTGTGTAGACTACGGAAAGTTAAAGCTAAAAGGAACCTTCCGGGGTCTCTAAGGTGCTGGTTTTCAACGAGATGACTTTCAGTCATCTGGAGAACTTTAAAAAATTATACTAATGGCTGCATCTCATCTACAGAGATTCAGATTTTATTGGTCCAAAGTGTGGCCTAAGACCAGGATTTCTTTTTAAAGGTCCCCAAATACGTATTATTTTATTTTAATTTTGTAGTACTTTGCCTTAAGTTTTGGGGTTTTTTGTCGTTGTTGTTTTGTTTTGTTGTTCTTGTTATTTGAGATGGAGTCTCGCTCTGTCACCCAGGCTGGAGTGCAGTGGTGCGATTTCGGCTCACTGCAACCTCCACCTCCTGAGTTCAAGAAATTCTCCTGCCTGAGCCTCCCGAGTAGCTGGGATTACAGGCACCCGCCACCACGCCCAGCTAATTTTTGTATTTTTAGTAGAGACAGAGTTTCACCATCTTAGCCAGGCTGGTCTTCAACTCCTGACCTCATAATCCACTCGCCTCGGCCTCCCAAAGTCCTGGTATTACAGGTGTGAGCCACCACGCCTGGCTGAATTGTTCACTTTAAAATAGTTTATTTTATGTTTTGTAATTTTCTCCTCAATTAAAAATGAAGGCCAGATGCAGTGGCTCACGCCCGAAATCCCAGCATTTTGGGACGCCAAGGTGGGCGGATTGCTTGAGCCCAAGAGTTTGAGACCAGTCTGGGCTACATAGTAAAACACTGTCTCTACACAAAATACAAAAATTAGCCAGGTCCGGGTGGGGTGGCTCACGCCTGTAATCCCTGAACTTTGGGAGGCTGAGACAAGTGGATCACCTGAGGTCAGGAGTTGGAGACCAGCCTGGCCAACATGATGAAACCCTATCTCTACTAAAAATACAAAAATTAGCCAGGCATGGTGGCGGGCATCTGTAATCTCAGCTACTCAGGAGGCTGAGGCAGGAGAATCACTTGAACCCAGGAGGCAGAGGTTACAGTGAGATGAGATCACGCCATTGCACTCCAGCCTGGATGACAAGAGCAAAACTCAAAAAATCTCAAAAAAAAAAAAAAAAAAAAAAATAGGCGAGGTGATGCACACCTGTAGTCCCAGCTACTAGGGAGGCTGAGGTGGGAGGATTGTTGGAGCCCAGGAGGTCAAGGCTGCAGCGAGCTGTGATCATGTACTCCAGCTTGGGCAACAGAACAAGACCCTGTCTCAAAAAATAATAAGACAAAAAGTAGGAGAGAGTTTCCGTGGCCAGATCACCTGGACCTTTCTTTTTTTAATTTTTTTATTTTTTTTTTTGCCTTTTAGGTTTTGGGGTACATGTGAAGAACATGCAAGATTGTTGCATAGGTACACACATGGCAGTGTGATTTGCTGCCTTCCTCCCATCACCTGTATCTGGCATTTCCTCCCATGCCCTCTCTCCCCAACTCCCCACCCCCCACTGTCCCTCCCCTATTTCCCCCGGACAGACCCCAGTGTGTGATGCTCCCCTCCCTGTGTCCATGTGTTCTCATTGTTCAACACCCACTTATGAGTGAGAACATGGGGTGTTTGATTTTCTGTTCTTGTGTCAGTTTGCTGAGAATGATGGTTTCCAGGTTCATCCATGTCCCTACAAAGGACACAAACTCATGGTTTTTTATGGCTGCATAGTATTCCATGGTATATATGTGCCACATTTTCCCTGTTCAGCTGGACCTTTCTATTCTTCCTCCCCTCTTAGATCTGCCCGTTTGTCTGTCATTATCAAAGTGTCTGAGAAATCTTACAGCAAAGTTCCCCAACTGTCTGTTCCCTAGGTTCTTCAAGATAATCTCATCCTAGAACTTATTGAAATATCTGTTCACGTTCTTTGGAAACCACTCTGGGAAATACCTTTAAGAAAACTTAATTATTAGCATAGAAAGATGTATATGGTGATTTAGTATACTTAGTAGTCACAAGATGGTTTATGCAGTAGGATCTTTTTTTTTGTGAAAATACTTGTGTATTTAGGCCAACAGTAGTTATTTGTTACATACTGTAACAAGAAAATTTATCTTTCTGTTTTTTTTCAACATTAAATGACTATTTATTTTCTAGGCTTACAAGATTTCAAAATACATATGTACAAGATAAATAAACTACACAAAAATTATGTCATCAAATATATTTGTAAAAAATTCAAGGCAGGTAACTCAGATCACCTTGGCAAAGAACATATTAACTAAGATGGACCAGGACAAATCCCCTAAACATCAGGATAAAATTTCTTTTCTATGCCTGCTAGCTGAATCTGGCCTTTCTTTTCCGTGTTGAGTTGTGTACTCTGAAGTCACAAGCGTCTGGTAGATTATCAAGCATTTCCTCCTCATCAGCTTTTTGTTTCTGTCTTGCATGCTTCTCTGTCCACTGCCTGGCATTCTTGAGGAAGACTGGCTTATTACATTTAAATTCTGAGGATATGTCAGCCATGAGCGGGTCATCTGGGTTGGGTTCGGACATGAGCAGTTGAATAGAGGTCAACACAGTTGTGATGTTGAGGGATGGTCTCCAAGCACCTTTTGGTGGCAATTTGAGAACATCTAGACAAATCCTTCCAGCAGAATCAATGTTTGGATGATAAATTGGAGTGAGAAATCGGATCTCAGGAGGTTCAAATGGGTACCTCTCAGGAATGGTAACGTCTAGTTTAAAAACACCTTTCTCATATGGTGTGCGGCTCCACCTAATATTGAGCTCGCAGATCATCCATTTGGTCTTTATCTTGCCAACATGTGATGCCTGGGGTGGTTCTGTGGCCAGCATGTGCAGCTCTGTCTTCAGATGTGAAGCTCTCTGCATAATCCCCAAGTAAAAGGAACCACACACAGGTCACTGCTCCACACTAAGAGCTGGCTGGGATGCACTTAGCGGACACCCCTCACAGCACAGCAACGAGCGGACCCTATTTTTCTTTTTTAAAATCTGTACTTTGAAATTTGTCAGCTGGGCACGGTGGCTTATGCCTGTAATCCCAGTACTTTGGGAGGCCAGGAGTTCCAGACCAGCCTGACCAACATGGTGAAACCCTGTTGGTTTTTTTTTTTTAAAAAAAAAAAAAAGAAGAGAAAGAAATTTGTCTAGAAGAGTTATTTGGGTAAAATTATTTGCAAAAAGAAAAGAAGTAACTATACATATTCATGTTCCTTTTATATTTTACTTTTGCCATGTTCTACCTACATCATTTCCCAATTTTTGTTCTTGTCTCATCACAGACTATAAATTGGAGTCTGTATTCATTAATGTAACAGTGAGGGGAAGATTTCCTTTTTCTTTTTTTTGCCCAGGCTGTTGCCCAGGCTGGAGTGTTATGGCTCAGTCTCGGCTCACTGTAACCTCTGCCTCCCGGGTTTAAGCAATCCTCCTGCCTCAGCCTCCCAAGTAGCTGGGACTACAGGCCCATGCCACCACACTCAGCTAATTTTTGTATTTTTAGTAGATACAAGGTCTTGCCAGGCTGGCCAAGGTGGTCTCAAACTCCTGACCTCGGGTGATCCACCTGTCTCAGCCTCTCAAAGTACTGAGATTATAGGCATGAGCCACAGCACCCGGCCGACGGTGAGATTTCAGGATATGAATGAACAAAGCTTCAGACTCTGGTTCCTTAGGAAAGCATGGATCTGCCTGTGCCGTAATTTCCCATTCTGTGAGTGGATTCAGCTCCTCTATTCTTGCAGTTACAGTCCATGAACAATTGCAAAATCCAGGGAAAAAACAGTGGCTCTATGCAGCCCAGGCACTGCAAGGAGACATATTTTAAAAGCACAAACAACACAAGGAATCCTGATTTTTTCCTCTATCTAAAAAAAATTAAGAGGAATCCTTTTAAAGTGATTAGTGGCTGGGCGCCATGGCTCATGTCTGTAATCCCAACACTTTGGGAGGCCAAGGTAGGCAGATCACGAGGCCAGGAGTTCAAGACCAGCCTGACCAATATGGTGAAACCTGGTCTCTATTAAAAATACAAAATTTAGCTGGGCGTGGTGGTGGGCACCTGTAGTCCCAGCTACTCAGGAGGCTGAGGCAACAGAATTGCTTGAACCTGGGAAGTGGAGGTTGCAGTGAGCCAAGTTCTCATCACTGCACTCCAGCCTGGGCAACAGATCGAGACTCCGTCTCAAAAAAAAAAAAATTAAAAATAAAGTGATTAGGACTATTTTTATTGTTTTGTTTTTATAAATGAGATCTTGTTGTCACCCAGGCTGGAATGCAGTGGTACAATCATAACTCACTTCAGCCTTGAACTTCTGAGATCAAATAATCTTCCCACCTCAGCCTCCCAAGTAGCTGGGACTACAGGTGTGTGCCACCACACCCAGCTAAGTTTTAAATAATTCTTTACAGTGACAGGAGTCCCATCCACTATGTTGCCCAGGCTGGTCTCAAACTCCTGGGTCCAAGCAATCCTCCTGCCTCGGCCTCCCAAACTGCTGGAATTACAGGTGTGAGCCACCGCCCCTCCCCAGCCCAGTAGCATTGTTTATTAAAATCCCTTTCACTTTTCTCCCTAGCTAACTCACAGCTCCTGAGTTAGTTCCCTCTGCTGCCGTAACATTACCACAAACTTAAAACTGAGCAGCTAGCAACACAAATTTATCTTCTTACAGTTCTGGAGGACAGACGCCCTAGATTAGTCTCGGGACACATGTCAAGGTGTCAGCAGGGCTGGTTCCTTGGGGAGTCTCAAATGGAAAGTCCATTCCCTTTGCCACTCCTGGCTTTCCAGCTGCATCCCTTGCTCCTGAAACCCTTCTCGCATCACCTGACCTCTCCTGTTGGTGCACCGCCTGTCTCCTCCTTTGACTTACCTGCCTCCCTCTATAAGTAAGTACCTGTGATTACCTTGGGTCCATCTGTATAAACCAGGATGATCTTTCCATCCCAAGAGGCTTTATTTGGCTGGGTGCAGTGGCTCACACCTAAAATTCCAGCACTTTGGAAGACCAAGGCAGGTGGATCACTTGAGGTCAGGAGTTCAAGACCAGCCTGGCCAATATGTAAAACCCTATCTCTAGTAAAAATACAAAAATTAGCTGGGCATAGTGGTACACATTTGTAATCTCAGCTACTCAAAAGGCTGAGGCAAGAGAATCACTTCAACTTGGGAGACAGAGGTTGCAGTGAGCCAAGATCTCACCACAGCACTCCAGCCTGGGTAACAGAACAAGACTCCATCTCCAAAAAAAAAAAAACAAAACCCCACCCAGCCTTAATTTAATCATATCTGCAAAATCCCTTTGGCCTTGTAAAATAACATATTCACAAGTTTCTGGGACTAAGGCACAGATATCTTTGGGGGCCATTATGCAACTGACCACACTCCATATAATTTATTTATTTTACTTTTTGTGAAGACAGAGTCTCACACTGTCACCCAGTCTGCAGTGGCACAATCTTGGCCCACTTCAACCTCCACCTTCTGGGTTCAAGTGATTCTCCTGCCTCAGCCTCCTGAGTAGCTGGGACTACAGGCATGCACCAGTATGTCCAGATGATTTTTTTGTATTTCTTTTTTTCTTTTTTTTTTTTTTTTTGAGACGGAGTTTCGCTCTTGTTACCCAGGCTGGAGCGCAATGGCGCGATCTCGGCTCACCGCAACCTCCGCCTCCTGGGTTCAGGCAATTCTGCTGCCTCAGCCTCCTGAGTAGCTGGGACTACAGGCACGCGCCACCATGCCCAGCTAATTTTTTGTATTTTTTTAGTAGAGACGGGGTTTCACCATGTTGACCAGGATGGTCTCGATCTCTTGACCTCGTGATCCACCCGCCTCGGCCTCCCAAAGTGCTGGGATTACAGGCTTGAGCCACCGCGCCCGGCCACGATTTTTTTGTATTTCTTAATAGAGACGGGGTTTCACCGTATTGGCCAGGCTGGTCTCAAACTCCTGACCTTGTGATCCTCCCACCTCGGCCTCCCAAAGTGCTGAGATTACAGGTGTGAGTTAGCCACCACGCCCGGCCCACAGTCCGTATAATTTCATGAGAGCCTCTTGCTCTACCAGTTGTTGTAAACTTCTCTATTCTGTTTCTCTTTCTTGCCATGCTTAGCCACTGAGACTTCTGCCCGTTGATCTTGCTCATCTAAAAAAGGGGGGCTAAAAAGGCCGGGCGCGGTGGCTCAAGCCTGTAATCCCAGCACTTTGGGAGGCCGAGGCAGGTGGATCACGAGGTCAAGATATCGAGACCATCCTGGTCAACATGGTGAAACCCCGTCTCTACTAAAAAAAATACAAAAAAATTAGCTGGGCACGGTGGTGCGTGCCTGTAATCCCAGCTACTCAGGAGGCTGAGGCAGGAGAATTGCCTGAACCCAGGAGGCGGAGGTTGCGGTTAGCCGAGATCGCACCATTGCACTCCAGCCTGGGTAACATGAGTGAAACTCCGTCTCAAAAAAATAAAAATAAAAATAAATAAGGGGGCTAATAACTGCCCTGATTCGTCAGAGCTGTGATGAGACTTGTATTTAAAACACGTGACACTATGATCAACTGCCATCTACTGCTGGCCCCAGCCTGGAGCCAGCACTCCTACTGCACCCAAATCTCATTAAACTGCAGCCCCTAAACACTTGCTAGAGAGGAAGAAAATGCAAGTACTGTCAACAATAATTTCATTCATCTGCAGCTTTTTAGAGCATTAAATTGGCCGGGTGCAGTGGCTCACACCTATAATCCCAGCACTTTGGGAGGCTGAGGCAGGCAGATCAGACCAGCCTGGACAACATGGTGAAACCCCATCTGTACTAAAAAAAAACACAAAAAACAAAAATTAGCCAAGCGTGTGCCCGTAATCCCAACTACTTGGAAGGCTGAGATAGGAGAATTGCTTGAACCCGGGAGGCAGAGGTTGCAGTGAGCCAAGTTTGTGCCACTACACTCCAGCCTGGGGGACAGAGCGAGACTTCATCTCCAGTTAAAAAAAAAAAGGAGCATTAATTCTTGTGCCAATTATTCTTCCATAGATATCTTTGACAATAGGAGAAGATCATGAAAAACAAGGATCTATATTTCGAAAGGACACAGATTGTATTGATACAGTGTTTTTTCACTCGTTCATGAAATACAGGTATTGATTGACTTACGACCTATGCAACTTTCGACCGTTCGACTTTACTACCACAATCGCCAGCCACGACGGCTCCGCGTCTGGCAGCGCAAACGTTGCCCAGCTGGGCGTACGACAGTGCGGACCAGCTTCCGGCAGCACTACCATCTCCGCGTGCATATAGCCTACTCAACTTACAACCAAATTGTGTTACGACCGGTCTGTCGGAACCAATTGTGGTCGTAAGTCGAGCACTAGCTGTACATGTATTGCTTCTATTAAA
Organism: Sapajus apella; assembly: GCF_009761245.1. Taxonomy (NCBI): domain Eukaryota; kingdom Metazoa; phylum Chordata; class Mammalia; order Primates; family Cebidae; genus Sapajus; species Sapajus apella. The sequence continues at coordinate 3,958,944 of NW_022437032.1, forward strand.
CAGGACGTATGATGTAAGGAGACTTGCTTGAAAGCTCCATTTAGCAACAGCAATAAAATACAGCCTATTTCTCGGCAGGGGAATGGATACATGAAATGGGCGTAGACATAGCAGAACCCTCTACAGCTGTTAAAATTAATGACCAAGAGCAGGAGTCAGCCAACAGCGAGCCAAAAGTGACCCATTGCCTGATTTCGTGCAGCTGACGGGCTAAGAATGATTTTTACATTTTTGAATAATATTAAAAGGACCAAAGAAGAATATTCATGACACATCAAATTATACGAAAATCAAATTTTAGTGTTCATAAGTAAAATTTTACTGGAGCGCAGCCACATCTATTCATTTATGTATCACTATGACCACCTCTCTGCTATAGCATTAGGGTTTGGCAGAGTAAACAGGAAACATATGGCTCACAAAGCCCAAAATATTTACTCTGGCCCTTTACAGAAAAAGAGCCCTGAACAGGAGATATATGGATCAACATACATATATCTCAAAAGTACAATGGCAAATTTGGAATGCAAGTTGAAGAACGATATGTATCATACCAATCATACAATTAAAAAATAGTATGTGGCCGGGCGGGGTGACTCATGCCTGTAATCCTAGCACTTTGGGAGGCCAAGGTGGGTGGATCACCTG
>NW_022437032.1:3959691-4007905 GCF_009761245.1 Sapajus apella
GCAATGGCGCGATCTCGGCTCACCGCAACCTCCGCCTCCTGGGTTCAGGCAATTCTCCTGCCTCAGCCTCCTGAGTAGCTGGGATTACAGGCACACACCACCATGCCCAGCTAATTTTTTGTATTTTTTAGTAGAGACGGGGTTTCACCATGTTGACCAGGATGGTCTCGATCTCTTGACCTCATGATCCACCCGCCTCGGCCTCCCAAAGTGCTAGGATTACAGGCTTGAGCCACCGCGCCCGGCCAAAATTTGAATTTTTATATGCATAATAAAACACAAGGAACAGATTGAAAGGTACACATGCTGTCTTGATAATGGTTGTCTCTGACGAGGGAAGATGGAAAGTAGAATTTGGAAGGGCTACCAAAGAGATTTCCAGTTTATTATTGATGACTTTTCCCTTTATTAAAAAAAAAAAAAAAAAAAAAAAACTAGCTGGTGGGTTTAACAGTGTTTGTTCCTGCAAACACTTTGTGCTTTTCTGAGGTTTTTTTCCCCAAAACTTGTGTACACACACACATATTTACACATGTAACTTTTTTTTTTTTTTTGAAATGGAGTCTCACTCTGTCATCCAGACTGGAGCGCAGTGGTGCCATGTTGGCTCACTGCGACCTCTGCCTCCCGGGTTCAAGTGATTCTCCTGCCTCAGCCTCCCGAGTAAATGGGATTACAGGCGCCTGACACCAAGCCCAGATCATTTGTGTGTACTTAATTTTTTAAAAAAACTGACCATGCACGTGTTTGTATGGTCATAATTTCTTTTTTAAAAAAATTAGGCCAGGCGCTGTGGCTCATGCCTGTAATGACAGCATTTTGGGAGGCTGAGACAGGGGGATCACCAGGTCAGGAGTTCAAGACAAGCCTGGCCAACATCGTAACATCCCATCTCTACTACAAATATAAAAAGTAGCCAGGCGTGTTGGTGCATGCCTGTAATCCCAGCTACTTGGGAGGCTGAGGCAGGATAATCACTTGAACCCGAAAGCGAAAGTCACATTAAGCCAAGATCACCCCACTGCACTCCAGCCTAGGTGACAGAGCAAGACTCTGTATCAAAAAAAAAAAAAAAAAAATTAAGGGCCGGGTGCAGTGGCTTATGCCTGTAGTCCCGGCACTTTGGAAGACCAAGGCGGATAGATCACCTGAGGTCAAGAGTTCAAGACCAGCCTGGCCAACAAGGTGAAACCCTGTCTCTACTAAAAATACAAAAAAAATTAGCCAGTAGTAGTGGCAGGTGCCTGTAGTCCCAGCTACTCAGGAGGCTAAGGCAGGGAATCTCTCAAACCCAGGAGGCAGAGGTTGCAGTGAGCTGAGATCGAGCCAGTGCACTCCAGCCTGTGCAACAGAGCAAGACTCCATTTCAAAAAAAAAAAAAAAAAAAAAGTGGGGAAATATTTCTGTGTCAAAACAAATTTAGATCTACCATATGTCACTGTCTTTAGGACATTAAAGCATCTGCACTGTGGCTACTGATTTCTCATGGAAGTCGTCACCCAATTCATACCTGGTCTTTATTTATTTATTTTTATTTATTTTTTTTTTTGAGACGGAGTTTCACTCTTGTTACCCAGACTGGAGTGCAATGGTGCGATCTCAGCTCACCGCAACCTCCGCCTCCTGGGTTCAGGCAATTCTCCTGCCTCAGCCTCCTGAGTAGCTGGGATTACAGGCACGCGCCACCATGCCCAGCTAATTTTTTGTAGTTTTAGTAGAGACGGGGTTTCACCGTGTTGACCAGGATGGTCTCGATCTCTTGACCTCGTGATCCACCCGCCTCGGCCTCCCAAAGTGCTGGGATTACAGGCGTGAGCCACCGCGCCCGGCCATACCTGGTCTTTAAACCTCATTGAACAACATGGTGGGCCCCAACTGTCAGAATTTCAGAGCCTTGGAAATTTCTCCCACTCTGTGCCCAGGCCTCCTTCATGCCCTGCCTTGGGCACAAAGAAAAGCACTTGCTTCCCCTCAGAGTGGGCAGGACTTCCCATCCCTCTTCCCATTGTCCTCCCAGGGTTCATGGCCACCACACCTGCTTAAACTTGAATCACTGTTAACATTTACGAAACATTTTTATGAGACATCCACCTTAACAACTTCCAGCGAAATCACTGGGGGGCCGTGGGGAGTGGGGTGGACTTCTGGCTCCCTTTTCCCCACTCCAGGGCTGCTCATTTCAAGTCCGATCTGTACGGTTCCATTTCTGTTTTTATGCATCGGCATAAACATTTCTTGCAGCTCATAAACGCCTTGGCCATTTTACCAGTGTCGTGAAGGATGTTTATGACCCAAATATGAAAACTTTGTGAGAATTAACACTTAGGCAAACCAGGTGTGTTATTTTTGGAAAGAAATACCTTCTCAAAAAGACCCCAAAGCAGGCAGGGGCTACATGAGAAAATACAGCCGTGTTGGCACACCAACGTTTAAAACCCTACAGATAGTCTGTGATTGAAACTCTGCTGTTGCTCAGTCACAGGGCGGTCCTGCAGTCCTAAGTAGTTATCAGCTTCCTGTTTGAGTGTTTTTATAGCATTATTATGTTGCAAAGTGAATGAGGCAAAATAAAATAGGAAAAAAGATGCTGGACCAGGAGGTTAATAAAAATCCGTGTTGTCACTCGCCAGCCTCCCTGTACAGCTTCTTTTTCCATGACCCTCTGAGTCGCTTTGTATTGACAGATGCCATTTGCTCATTTACGATGTGATAATAAAAACCTTCAGCCTTGTTCAATGTTATTCTTTTCCTCCCCTGACAGGAGGGAACCAAATGGCTTGTAGTCCCCTCAGCAGGCATTTTTTCATTAAAGATAATAACCTTGCAATGAACAACATTTAAAAGACATTTCAGGAAAGTAGCAGAATTTGGTCAGGGAGAGAAAGCTCTAGGGCGACACACTAACCAGTCAGAGAGACCCAGAAATAGTTAGATCTGTAAAGTGACCCAGATTTCACCCAATTAAAAAATAGTTAAGTAAGCATGGATGAACGCTTGCCAAGTATGAGCCTGAATTGTCGACAGTCTGTGCAGTGAAAATCAAACGTAAGGCTCTGCTCATTTTTGCAATCGTGTTGTTTGCATAAAAGAAGACATTTAAGCAATAACTGCCTGATATCAACTTGTATTTAATCCTATAGAATCTTCTACCAAAATATTTCCCTGAATTTCTGAAATTAATTTGTTTCTGGTATTTGACTCTGAAGATAATTTTAAATGAAGCCTGAAGGCTTCATAGCTTATTATTCCAAAAAGTGACACTTCACACAGCTTTATTGATGGCAATCGTTTTAAAAATTCATGGTTTTCTGATCGGGCATGTGCTCACGCATGTAATCCCAACACTGTGGGAGGTCAAGGTGAGCAGACTGCCTGAGCCCAGGTGTAGGAGACCAGCCTGGGCAACACGGTGAAACGCCATCTCTACTAAAATACACACACACAAAAAAAAAAATTGGCTGGGCATAGTGGCATGTGCCTGTAGTCCCAGCTACTCGGGAGGCTGAAGCACAAGAATTACTTGAACCCAGGAGGCGGAGATTGCAGTGAGCCGAGATCGTGCCACTGCACTCCGGCATGGGCAACAGAGTGAGACTCTGTCTCAAAAAAATTAAAAAATTAATTGTACCCACTAGTTTCAAACAAAGCCATATTAGACAGTTGTGACTCAGATTGCTCCATTTCTGTAAGTGCCATAAACCATACATTCGAGTTGTTGGCAGTCAGCAGATGTCTTTTGAAAGAACATAGACAGATTGATGTGTTTTAACGTTAACTCTCTAGAGTCTAGACAGAAATTCCTTTATAACCACCAGTTTTTGTGTATCCTCCCTGAAATGTTCCATATACAAATAAACCTATATATTAAATCAGGCACATCCTTGCTTGAGAAGCGCAAATGTGATCAACAGTATTCAACATATTCTGTCATTTGTTGTTGTTGTTTTTTTAACTGAACCATAAATACAAACATTTCAGTACGTATAGATCAACTTCAACCTTTTTTTATTGTTCATTTCTAATACTTAGCTGTAATATATAATGGCAAAGAGTATTCAGAACTTACTGTGCCAGCCTTGCTCTAAATGCTGTCTGTGCATTAACTAGTTCAGTCATCATCGTTCTATAGATGGGGATACCGAAGAACTAATAAGTCAGCTAATTAATGACGGACGTATTAATGGACAGTTTCCAGTTTTCTTTTTTCTTTCTTTTCTTTTTTTTTTTTTGAGACAGAGTCTCGCTCTATTGCCCAGGCTAGAGTGGAGTGGCCCGTTCTTGGCTCACTGTAGCCTCTGCCTCCTGGGCTCCAGTGATTCTTCTGCCTCAGCCTCCGAGGTATCTGGGATTGCAGGTGTGCATCACCATGCTTGGCTAATATTTGTATTTTTTTTTTTTATAGGCGTCAGCCACTGTACCTGGCCCATTTTCTATCAATGCAGTAATGACTGTCTCTGTACACTATTTTTTTTTTTTAAGGTGGAGTCTCACTCTGTCGCCAGGCTGGAGTGCAGTGACACAATCTCAGCTCACTGCAACCTCCACCTCCTGGGTTCAAGCGATTCTCCTGCCTCAGCCTCCCGAGTAGCTGGGATTACAGGCACTGGCCACCATACCCAGCTAATTCTTGTATTTTTTTTTTTTAGTAGAGACGGTGTTTCACCATGTTGGTCAGGCTGGTCTCGAACTTCTAACCTTGTGATCCACCCACCTTGGCCTCCCAAAGTTCTAGGATTACAGGCATGAGCCACCATGCCCGGCCAAGTCATTCTTTTTTAACAGACTTGTTGGATAGACGGATGGATGGATGGATGGATGGACGGACGGACGGATGGATTCATGGATGGACATTCAGACGGACTGTCAGATAGCTAGAATTCATTTATTTCCTTTTTCTTTTTTTGAGATGGGACCTCGCTCTGTTGCCCAGGCTGGAGTGCAGTGGCACAATCTTGGCTCACAACAACCTCTGCCTCCCAGGTTCAAGCAATTCCTCTGCCTCAGCCTTCTGAGTAGCTGGGACTACAGGTACGTGCCACCATGCCCAGCTAACTTTTGTATTTTTAGTAGAGATGGAGGTTTCACCATGTTGGCCAGGCTGGTCTCGAACTCCTGACCTTGTGATCAGCCTGCCTCAGCCTCCCAAAATTCTGGGATTACAGGCATGAGCCACCGCGCCCGGCCTTCGAATTCATTTTCTAAGTGTCCTTAAGTTAATAGCTTTTCATGCTAGCTGTTCTTCCCATCACCACCAAATGTAGAAGCTGGCCTCAGAGACTGAGATCATTTTTCCAAAAATCATGGAAAAGCTATTTGCTGGACACAAATCTCAGCTTCTTCCTTTCATCTCCACTTAGTTATCAGTTCCCCAAACTTCTAAAAATCAGTTGTTGTTGTTGTTTTTGTCATAAAACTCATCCTGAGAAGTAACGCACACACCAAATGGTGAGTTCCAGCAATGACCTCCTGGGTGCAACAAGACTTCCTCGGTTTTAGGCAGGAGTCACTCCCCAGAAAAAACACTCAGGCATCAACATTCCTGGTTCCGTTTCTCCCTTTGCAGTGAGTACACAGCAAAGGCAAACGGCTTTTACTTCAAAAAAGCAGATCCATCTGCCTCCAAACTCACAGTTCAACGCTCATAAAATCTAATCGTGAGCAAGGCGGCACTGAGTGTCTGCACACCTTCATACTCAGCGAGACAGGAACGCATTTCAGCAATTCCTGGTGGCTCGTAGGCAGCCCTGTCATCTGTGAGCTGAAGATCAAAGACTCAACCTCAGGAAGGGAAATGAGGGGAATTAGTGTCCCGCCAGGAGCCTCTCGCCCCACAGTAAGGACGGTGGGTCTTCTTATGATCACCAGCTATTTGGGTCTTAATTTGGGGTTTCATTAAGGGAATATCCACACTTGAATAAGGGGAATGAAGTTTCCTGTTTCTTTTGAAGCCCAGCTGTTAGAGTGAACTGTGATTCAGAACTGTCCATATTTGCAAAGCCCAGAGCTGGGTCCCTGGCACACAATAAACCCATCGTAGCTTTGGCCATGTTTGTTTTGTTTTGTTTTTGTTTTTGAGACGAGTCTTGCTCTGTCGCCTAGGCTAGAGTGCAGTGATGCGATCCTGGCTCATTACAACCTCCACCTCCCAGGTTCAGTCAGTTCTTTGCCTCAGCCTCTCAAGTAGCTGGGACTGCAGGTGTCCACCATCACACCCAGCTAATTTTTTTGTATTTTTAGTAGAGACGGGGGTCTCACCATCTTGACCAGGCTGGTCTTTAACTCCTGACTTCGTGATCCACCCGCCCCAGCCTCCCACAGTATTGGATTACAGGTGTGAGCCACAACACCCGGCCTATGATTTTTATCATTAACATAACTTGATGGCAAAATTATCCACATGGTTCAAATAAAAAAGAGCGATCTTGTCCTGCTTTTATGGAGTGCTCTAGAAATTTCTAGAATGGAGTCTGGCACATAGAGGAGCTCAAAATCTTTCTTGTGCAAATGACTCAGAGCTTTCCTGGATGATTTAGCATCCCCATGAGAAGCTGGCCAAGGCTCACAGAGCTTATGTCATCTCCCTGATGTGGGATTTGAACCCAGTCTCTGGAGGGTTGCCCTGCCTTTATACTTTTCTCCACAAGTAAGCGTACGTGGCTGAGCCATTGAATTAACTGAGGTTTTTGTCTCTTCTAGTGCAGCCAGTATATGAAAGAGATAATTCTGCAAATATCAGCTGTAGCCAAGCTTAGCCTGGTTGGAAACTCACAGACTTTGGGGCCCCACAGACTTGAGCTTAATCCCCAACCCTGACACTGTAGCTGTGTGATCCTGGGAAAATCAGTTTACTTCTCTGAGCCTCATGCCCTCCGTATGCAAAGTGGATATAATGACATACACATTTCAGGATCCTTATGAAGCTAAATAATATCTATAAAGAATTTACATTCCATGGGATGTGGGGACACAGCTGTCTTTATCGGCTATCAAAGGAGCCAGTGGAGTAGACAGAATAGCGGCCCCGTAGAGATTGTGCACATCCTAATCCCTGGCAACTATAAATATATTGTATTATGTAGGCCGGGCACGGTGGCTCACTCACTTTGAGAGGCCGTGGCAGGTGGGTCACAAAGTCAGAAGTTCAAGACCAGCCTGGCCAAGATGGTGAAACCCCGTCTCTACTAAAAATATAAAAATTAGCTGGACATAGTGTTGGGCGCCTATAATTCCAGCTACTGGGGAGGCTGAGGCAGCGAATTGCTTGAAGCCAGGAGGCAGAGTTCACAGTGAGTCGAGATTGAACCACTGCACTTCAGCTTGGGCGACAGAGCATGACTTCATCTCAAAAAAAAAAAAAAAAGTTATATTACGTGGTAAAGGGAAATTAAGGAAGCAAACAGAATTAGGACTGTGAATTAGCTGACCTTAAAATGTAGAGTTTATCATGGATGGTCGGAGCAGGTCCAGTGTAATCACAAGAGCCCTGTCAGTACAAAAAGGCAGCAGCAGAGTGGGAGATTGTTGTCTGTTTTTTCTCTGCTGTATCTCTGGTACTTAGAACTAAGTGTGGCACATAGTTGATGCTCAATAAATATTTGTGGCGTGAACCACTGACTGACTGAATGAATGAATGAATGCACAGTTAACTCAGATCATTTCTGTGACCATTTTAGAAACTAAATTTGCCAGGCGTGTTGGCACACACCTGTCATCCCAGCACTTCGGGAGGCTGAGGCAGAAGGATCACTTGAGCCCAGGAGTTTGAGACCAGCCTGGGCAGCATGGCGAAACCCTGTCTCTACAAAAAATACAAAAATTAGCCGAGCGTGGTGGCATGCACCTGTAGTATCAGCTACTTGAGAGGCTGATGTGGGAAGATTGCTTGAGCCTGGGAGATCAAGCCTGCAGTGAGCTATGATTGTAGTCTTAAAAAAAAAAAAGAAAAGAAAAGAAACAATTTTGGGTTAGGCAAACCAGGAAATTTTGTGTTTAAATTGAATTTTTATTTATTTATTTATTTACTTACTTACTTACTTACTTATTTATTTAAGTCGGGGTTTCACCATGGTGGTCAGGTCTTGAACTCCTGACCTCAGGTAATCTGCCCACCTTGGCCTCCAAAGTGCTTGGATTACAGGTGTGAGCCACCACACCCGGCCAAATTAAATTTTTAAAAACAAAGCCAGGTGCAGTGGCTCACACCTGTAATCCCAGCACTTTGGGAGGCCGAGGCAGGTGTATCACCTGAGGTCAGGTGTTCAAAACCAGCCTGATGAACATGGAGAAACTCCATCTCTACTAAAAATACAAAATTAGCTGGGTACCGTGGTGCATGCCTGTAATCCCAGCTACCCAGGAGGCTGAGGCAGGAGAATCACTTGAACCCGGGATGTAGAGGTTGCAGTGAGCCGAGATCTCACCATTGCACTCCAGCCTAGGCAAGAAGAGTGAAACTCCGTCTCAGAAAAAAAAAAAAAATTATTGCGGTATAATTTGCATACCATAAAATTCACCCATTTTTGTGCACAGGTCAATGATTTTTTAAGCATATGCACTGAATTATGCAATTAGTTTCATAACTCAGTTTTGGAAACATTTTCATCATCCTCATAAAGTTCCCTCATTCCTGTCATTCCTGTTCCCACCCGCAGCCCCTGGCAACCGTTAATCCACTTTCTGTCTTTATGGATTTGCCTTTTCAGCCAGGCGTGGTGGATTATGCCTATAATCCCAGCACTTTGGGAGACCAAAGTAGACTGATTTTTGAACCTAGGAGTTCTAGACCAGCCGGGGCAACAGAGTGAAACCCTATCTCTACAAAAAATAGGAAAATTAGCCGGGCGTAGTGGCACACACCTGTCCTCCCAGCTACTGGGGCGGGCAGGCAGGGAAGGCTGAGGTGGGAGGCGTGCTGGAGCTTGAGAGGTTCAGCCTGCAGTGAGCTGTGATCGTACCACTGCACTCCAGTTTGGGCGACAGAATGAGACCCTGTCTTAAAAAAAAAAAAAAAAATTTGCCTTTTCTGGGCATTTCATAGAATAGCAGATCTGAAATATGATTAATGGCAGTGATGAGGCATTCTGATCGCTACACGTCTTCCCGTGGAGGGCTCTACGTCATGGGAAGGCGAGAAAGGTGCAGTGAGCATCTCCCCTTAAGGCCAAGGCGCAGAGACTGTGGGCGGGGACGGCTTACCCTGAAGACACCCAGTTCTCAAAACTGGGTTTTGTAAAAGTCTATGTGGTCAACATAGATGGAGTTAGCAACATGTATCCAAGTCTTTGTTAGGTTAGATGTGTCTTTTCCTTCTTATTTCCTTCCTCCCCTCCTTCCTTTTCTTCCTTACTTTTTTTGTTTGTTTGTTTGTTTTGAGTTAGAGTCTTGCTCTGTCATCCAGGCTGTGCAGTGACTCAGTCTCGGCTCACTGCAACCTCCACCTCCCGGGTTCAAGCAACTCTCCTGCCTCAGCTTCACAAGTAGCTGGGACTACCACCACACACCCAGCTAATTTTTGTATTTTTCAGTAGAGACAGGATCCAGGCTGATCTCGAACCCCTGACCTCAGTGATCCGTCCACCTCGGTCTCCCAGCGTGCTGAGATTGCAGGAGCGAGCCACGACACCGGCCTTCTTCCTTCCTTTCTTTCTCCCTTCTTTTTTTCCTCCTTCCCTCCTTTCTTCCTCTTCCCATCCCTCTCTCCTCCATCACTTCCTTCTTCCCTTCCTCATTTCTTCCTTCCTTCCCTCCTCCATGTCTTCCCTCCTTCCTTTTTTTTTTTTTTTTTTTTTAGGGAGGGGGGCTCTTTTTTTTTACCCTGGAGTGCAATGGCGCGATCTCAGCTCACCGCAACCTCCGCCTCCTGGGTTCAGGCAATTCTCCTGCCTCAGCCTCCTGAGTAGCTGGGATTACAGGCACATGCCACCATGCCCAGCTAATTTTTTGTATTTTTAGTAGAGACGGGGTTTCACTATGTTGGCCAGGATGGTCTCGATCTCTTGACCTCGTGATCCACCCGCCTCGGCCTCCCAAAGTGCTGGGATTACAGGCTTGAGCCACCGCGCCTGGCCCCCTCCTTCCTTCTAACTCCCCTGAGGACCCACTATGCTCCAAACCCCAGAGGGGGAAGGGAGGTAACCCAGGCTCTCAGGGCACCCCCTGCTGTCCTCTCCCTGCAGGCCCCCACCTCCCACAATCCTGCCCCACCCTCTCTCTGGCTAGCACTGCCGTCTTCCAGATCTGGGCATCATTATCACTTTATCAGAAGACCCCCACTTCCCTCGCTTCCCCTTGTCACCTCACTGCCTCTTTTTTTTTTTTTTTTTTTTTTTTTGAGATGGAGTCTCACTCTCACTCTGTCACCTAGACTGGAATGAAGTGACATGATCTCAGCTCACTGCAACCTCCACCTCCTGGGTTTAAGCAGTTCTCTGCCTCAGCCTCCTGAGTAGCTAGGATTACAGGCACCCACCACCATGCCCAGCTAATTTTTGTATTTTTAGTAGAGACGGGGTTTCACCATTTTGGCCATACTGGTCTTGAACTCCTGACTTCATGATCCACCCACCTCAGCCTCCTAAAGTGCTGGGATTACAGGCATGAGTCACTGCCCCCAGCCATCTCACCACCTTTTACTGATCACTTGGTTAAGTCTTTAACTGTCTTGCTCCTACATGGGACTGTAGGCACCATGGGGTTGGGATCAGGCTAGCCTGTCTCCTTCACCATCAGATCCCAGAAAACTGGCTGAAGTCTTTGCACAAAGTTAAGTGTCCCAGTAAGTTTTTTGCTTTTTGGGTGTTTTGTTTGTTTGTTTTTTGAGACAAAGTCTCTCTCTGTCACGTAGGCTGGAGGGCAGTGGCTCCATCTCTGCTCAGTGCAACCTCTGCCTCCTGGGTTCAAGAGATTCTCCTGCCTCAGCCTCCCCAGTAGCTGGAATTACAGGCGTGTGCCACCATACCAGGCTAATTTTTGTATCTTTAGCAGAGATGGAGTTTCACCATGTCGGCCAGGCTGGTCTCAAACTCCTGACCTCAGGTGATTCCCCCCACCTCAGCCTCCCAAAGTGCTGGGATTACAGGCATGAGCCACCGCGCCCGGCCCCAATAAGTATTTGTTGAATGAATTAATGCTGGAATGAATTAATTAATGCTGGAATGAATGAATTGAATTACAGTCCCATATTCCACCAAATAATTAATTTGACTTTCTTGACGTTTCTCCTGATTTCCCCACTCCCTGCCATTACTCACTTCCTGAATTCACCAGAGCTGTATCTGCTTCCTGTTGCTTTTGTCACAAATTACCACAAAGGGGTGACCATAAATTTATTATCTTACCAGTTCTGAAGATCGAAAGTCCAAAAGCGTCTCACGGACTACAATCACAGCAGGACGTGGCCCTCGTGGAGGCCGTAGTGGAGGCCGTTTCTTTCCCTTTTCTGGCCGTTAGCAGCTGCCTGCCTGCCTGCCCCGGCTCACGGCCCTGTCCACCTTCAGGACCAGCAATGACGGTGGAACCTCTCAGGCCCCATCCCTCCGACACGGACTCCCCTGCCTTCCTCTCCCACGTCTCAGGAACCTGGTACAGGGTTATGTTACACAGGAGGAGGGATTGAGGTTGCAGCTGGGATTAAGATTGCTAATCAATGCATGAGCTAGCTGGGTTATTTGAGTGGGCCCAATGTAGCTGCAAAAGGTGTTTAGTTTGTTTGTGATATACCAGGGGTCAGCAAACCTTTTTCCATCAAGGCCCAAAGAGTAAATATTTTAGACTTTGTAGGCCAAAAGGTCACGTCCTCAACTCCTCAAGCAACCATTCTTGCTAAAAGACTGAATTGCCTTTTTTGAGACAGAGCGGCACTGTTGCCAGGCTGGAATGCAGTGGTGCAATCTTGACTCACTGCAACCTCCACCTCCTGGATTCAATCGATTCTTCTGCCTCAGCCTCCTGAGTAGCTGGGATTACAGGCGACACCACACCCAGCTAATTTTTGTATTTTTAGTAGAGATGCGGTTTCACCATGTTGGCCAGGCTGGTCTCAAACTCCTGACCTCAGGTGATCCACCGGCTTCGGCCTCCCAAAGTGCTGGGATTACAGGCATGAGATACCATGCACGGCCTGAATTGTCCTTTTTATGGTTTACATTTCAAAATATAAAAACCATTGTTAGCTCATAGGCTGCACCAAAACAGACAGGATCCTGATTTAGCTAAGGGGGTTCTGGTTTGCTGATTCCTAATATATGCATATGTGCCTGTATGTATTTTATTTCCAAAAAGAGGCTAATACTATAGATTTGTATACCATTTATTTATTTATTTTTATTTTTGAAACAGAGTCTTGCTCTTTCACCCAGTCTGGAGTGCAGTGGCACGATCTCAGCTCACTGCAACCTCCGCCTGCTGGATTCAAGTGAACACATCCTGCTAGCTTTTGTATTTTTAGTAGAGATGGGGTTTTACCATGTTGGCCATGCTGGTCTCGAACCCCTGACCTCAAGTGATCTGCCCACTTCGGCCTCCTAAAGTGCTGGAATTAGAGGCATAAGCCATCACACCTGACCTTATATCCCTTTTTTTTTTTTTTTTTTTTTTTTGAGATGGAATTTCTGTCTTGGCTCACTGCAACCCACGTGTCCTGAGTTCAAGCCATTGTCCTGCCTCAGCCTCCCAACTAGCTGAGATTATAGGCACATGCCACCACGCACAGCTAATTTTTGTATTTTCAGTAGAGATGGGGTTTCACCATGCTGACCAGGCTGGTCTCAAACTCCTGACCTCGGGTGATCCACCCACCTCAGCCTCCCAAAGTTCTGGGATTACAGGCGTGAATGATTTTTTAAATTTTTTTGTAGAAACCAAGTCTTGCTATGTTGCCCAGGCTGGTCTCAAACCCCTGGCCTCAAGCGATCTAGCCTCAGCCTCCCACAGTGCTGGGATTCCAGGTGTGAGTCACCATGCCAGGCCTCAACAATTCTCTTTTTATGATTGTATAATATTTTCTTATAAGAAATGTATAAGGTTCACTGTTTAGTCTCTCTCACAGTTTTTTTTAAGACTACTATAAATAATGTCATGCTAAATACCTTTGAACATAAATCTGTGTTCATATCTCTGAGTATTTCTGAGAATCAGTTCCCAAAAGTGGAATTACTTCAAACCTAACCTTTTAGACAAAAGCCTTTGAAAAGGTCAGTGGAATGAAATGTGATTTCAGCAAAAAGGATAAAACCCCGAATACAGAGAAGCTTATGGAGGTAAATAATTAGTTGACAGGGGTTCTGCCTTGCCAGATAGCTCCAGGTTCAAATCCTGACTCTGCCATTTACTACCTCTACAGACTTGTGTATACTCCTTAACCTCCCTGGGCCTCAGTTTTCTCCTCTGTAAAATGGGGTAATAGTAGAAGCTACCTTCGTGTTTAAATGAGATCACACACATACCTGGCCCACAGCAAGTGCTCAGTAATAATGGCTTTGATCATTATTACCACTGCTATTACTCATTTTTAACGAGACTCTGAGAGGAAATGGAATCTACAGTGTGTTTCATTGAGTCTTACCACCTTGATTTTAACCCTAACATTTAAATTTGTTGTTGTCATCTTTTGTTTTGTTTTGTTTTTTTGAGGCAGCGTCTCGCTCTCTTGCCCATGCTGGAGTGCAGTGGCGCAATCTCAGCTCACTGCAACCTCTACCTCCCAGGCTCAAGCGATCCTCCCACCTCAAACTCCGGAATAGCTGGGACTACAGAGTAGCTGGGACTTCACGTATGTGCCGCCATGCCTGGCTTATTTATTTATTTATTTAAAATAGCTGATGACAATACCCTTACTACTAATTCCTGGGGATCCTGCAGTGGTGATAGGCATGTTCCTTAACTGGGTTAGTCTCGTTCCTTTTGGAGTCTGGACAAATTGCCCGACAAATTGGGAATCTGTGCCTCAATTTCTCCGTTTATTAAATAGGAGGTCATCATGCCTGCCTTACCTGACTCATGAAGATCAGATGAAATAATTAGTTGGAAACTCAACTAAAGAAAAATTGTCAGCCAGGCACGGTGGCTTACACCTGTAATCCCAGTACTTTGGGAGGCCAAGGCGGGCAGATTACGAGATCAAGAGATTGAGACCATCCTGGCCAGCATGGTGAAACCTGTCTCTACTGAAAATACAAAAAAAAATTAGCCAGGAGTGGTAGCACACACCTGTGGTCCCAGCTACTTGGGAGGCTGAGGCAGGAGACTTGCCTGAACCTGGGAGGCGGAGATTGCAGTGAGCTGAGATTACACCACTGCACTCCAGCCTGGTGACAGAGCAAGACTCCGTCAAGAAAGAAAGAGAAAGAGAGAGAGAAAAGTCATATTTCTAGCAAGAGAAATACATGTTCATTAATGCCATGAATTATGGAATTCAACATGTTTCTCCTTAGAAAGATAATACAGTGCTTATACCATATATCAGTAGGGGTCTACATATCATTAAACACATTGATATTTCTGCGGCAAAAACTATGGATATTCACACAAATTCTCTTGTGCCAATTCAGTTCAAGTTTTGCCAACAAGTGAGTTCAGATCAGATGAGCTTTGGTTACCAAATGAGTTTTTTGAAGTTTGGTTTTCTGAGCTTCTTGGATTTAAATCACACCCTTCTAAGGGCATTACATAGGTGACTTACCCCACTGTGCACAATAAGCTTTCGAGATGGCTACTAATAAAATCCCCAGTTTACAGAGACAGAAAACAAAGCCAGAAAAGGCAAGTAACTTGCCCAGCCACACAGAGCTGGTATATGGCAGAGCTGGGATCCTAGCTCCGTGACCTTACACCAGGGCAATTCTCAGCTGAGCACCTCATCAAGAGATCTCGTGGAGTTTGTGAACCTGGATAGGAAAACAAACAAAAAAAAATCCTTATATTTATTTTCACTGCCTTCTTACTAAAATTTAGCATTCTTTAAAAAAAAAAAAAAGAGAGGGTTTCACCATGTTGGTCAGTCTGGTCTCGAACTCCTGACCTCAGGCAATCCACCCGCCTCGGCCTCCCAAAGTGCTAGGATTACAGGCGTGAGCCACCATGCTTGGCTAAAATTTAGCATTCTTTTCAATTATGAATGGAGACAAGAAGCCACCGCAGCATGAGCAACACCTATGACTCACCCATAGGAATCCCAGGGCATTCCCACTGCAGCTGTAGCACATAGCTTGCGATACCGTTTATGTTCAGCACCATGCTGAAGTTACAGGAACCCTCTGATGCACCACCTGATGAATGCATTGAAAAAGCAGCACATGGCCGGGCGCGGTGGCTCACGCCTGTAATCCCAGCACTTTGGAAGGCCCAGGCGGGTGGATCACGAGGTCAAGAGATCGAGACCATCCTGGTCAACATAGTGAAACCCCGTCTCTACTAGAAATACAAAAAATCAGCTGGGCATGGTGGCGCATGCCTGTAATCCCAGCTACTCAGGAGGCTGAGGCAGGAGAATTGCCTGAACCCAGGAGGCAGAGGTTGCGGTGAGCCGAGATCGCGCCATGCACTCCAGCCTGGGTAACAAGAGCGAAACTCCGTCCCAAAAAAAAAAAAAAAAAAAAAGCAGCACATGTATTACCATGGCACGAGACGTTTTACATATTCCAATACTTATAGTTTGATATAATTGATTACCTTTGTGTTTTAATTTATGCATGTAATAAAAACCGCTTTGGGCCCCGCATGGTGCCTCACACCTGTAATCTCAGCACTTTGGGAGGCAGAGGTAGGTGGATCCTGAGGTCAGGAGTTCAAGACCAGCCTGGCCAACATGGTGAAACCCCATCTCTACTGAAGATACAAAAAATTAGCTCAGCATGGTGACGTGTGCCTGTAATCCCAGCTACTCAGGAGGCTGAGGCAGGAGAATCGCTTGAACCAACCGTGAGGCGTACGTTGCAGTGAGCTGAGATCGTGCCATTGCACTCCAGCCTGGGCAACAGAGTGAGACCATGTCTCTAAAAAAAACAAAAACAGAAAACCCCAGAGGGTCTTGGGGCCCAAAAAAGGTTGAGAACACCTGGCCTACAGCTGTGTTTTTTCTTTAACTTTATTGAAGCATAATTGATGAATAAAAATTGTATAAATTTAAAGTATACAACATAATGATTTGAAATACACATACGTTATGAAATGATTACCACAGTCAAGCTAATTAATGTATGCATCATCCTACAGTTATCTTTGTGTGTGTTGCAGCAAGAACGCTGAAGACTTCAGCAAATTTCAAGCACACACTACACTATTATTTTTATTTATTTATTTTTTTGGAGATGGAGTCTCGCTCTGTCGCCCAGGCTGGAGTGCAGTAGCGCGATCTCGACTCACTGCAACCCCTGCCTCCCGGGTGCAAGCAATTCTCCTGCCTCAGCTTCCCAAGTAGCTGGGACTACCTGTGCACACCACCACACCCAGCTAATTGTTTGTATGTTTTTAGTAAAGTTGGGGTTTCACCGTGTTGTCTAGGCTGGTCTCAAACTCCTGAGCTCAGGCAATCCGTCCGCCTTGGCCTCCCAAAGTGCTAGGATTGGAGGTGTGAGCCACCGCGCCCGGCCGGTGCATTGCACTATTATTAGGTATAATTCCCATGCTATGCATTAGGCCTCCAGAACATACTCATCTGCGTGACTGAAACTTTGTTCACTTTGAACATCTCCCTATTTTCTCTACTCCTCAGCCCCTGGCAAATGCCATCCTGCTCTCTGCTGTCACGGGTTTGACTTCTTTTAGATTCCACATGTAAGTGAGATCAAGCAGTATTTGTCTTTCTGTGCCAGGTTATTCCATTCAGTATAATGTCTTCTAGGGTCATGCATATTGTTACAAGTGGCCCTGGGTTTCTTCCTTTTTAAGGCTGAATAATATTCCATGGTATATGTACAAATACCAGATTTTCTTTCTTCTTTTTCTTTTTTTTTTTTGAGACAGAGTCTCACTCTGTCACCCAGGCTCAAGTGCAGTGACATGATCTTGGCTCACAGTAACCTCTGCCTCTCAGATCCAAGTGATTCTCTTGCCTCAGCCTCCTGAGTAGCTGGGACTACAGATGCCCACCATCACACCCAGCTAATTTTTGTATTTTTAGTAGAGATGGGGTTTCGTCATGTTGGCCATGCTGGTCTCAAACTCCTGACCTCAGGTGATCCACCCGCCTTGGCCTCCCAAAGATTTTTATTCATTTGTTCGTTGACAGACACTTAAGACGCTTCTACTTTGGCTATGAGGAATAATGTTGCAAAGAGCTTGGTGTGCCAATATCTCTTTAAGATAGTGATTTCATTTCCTTTGGATATATACCCAGAAGTGGGATTGTGGGATGATTTTAGAGCTGTGTTTTTAAACCCTTATGTCATACAAACCCTACAGATTTAATATGTACATGTACTGAAAGAAAGGGCCAGAAGGGAGATGGGTGCAGTGGCTCACACCTGCAATCCCAGCACTTTGGGAAGCCAGGCACTCTGCTTGAACCCAGGAGGCAGAGGTTGCAGTGGGCCAAGATCATGCCACTGCACATTGGCCTGGGCTACAGAGTAAGACACTGTCTGAAAAAAAAAAAAAAAAAAAAAAAAAAAAAAAAAAAAGAGTGGCTCAGCTCAGACCTGGCTCACAATAAATGCCAACAAGTCACGGTGTTGATTGATTGCCCTGGGAAGCTGTTCCTAACCACCCTCCCCACCAGCACCCTCTTCCTACCCACTCTCCACCAGCACCCCCATCCCACCCCTCCCACAAGCACTCCCATCCCACCCCTCCCACAAGCACTCCCATCCCACCACCCTGGGCCTGGCTATAGGCCCTCCCTCTGATCTCCTATGAAGCATCTAGTGCACAACTTGATCGTGGCTCTTATGTTATTGTATGAAAGTATTGGCCAGGTGTGGTGGCTAATGCCTATAATCCCAGCACTTTGGGAGGCCAAGGCAGGAGGATCACTTAAGACCAGCCTAGTCAACATAGTGAGAACCTGTCTCTACAAAGAATGTTTTAAAAGCCGCTTAGCCAGGCATGGTGGCATGCACCTATACTTCCGGCTACTCAGGAGGCTGAGGTAGGACAACCACTGGAGCCTGGGAGTTCGAGGCTGCAGTAAACCGTGATCGCGGCACTGCACTCCAGCCTGAGTGACAGAGGGAGACTTCATCTCAAAAACAAACAAACAAAAAATCCTCAAATTTCTTGAACCCAGGAGGCACAGGTTGCAGTGGGCCAAGATCATGCCACTGCACTTCGGCCTGGGCAACAGAGTAAGACCAGAACCAACAAAGAAGTGAAAAGAAAACAAAGAATGTTCAGAATCTTGCACCTGCGCCTGGCTGAACAGGGAGGAAGCAGGTTACAAACTACTTCAGCTCAGCTGCAAACATGAGCTGCTTTTCATGAAAAGAGGAGGACTCCAAGAACAGATCCAAGAGTCACAGAGGACAGTAAAAGAACATCCCAAGGTCTCTCTTCATACACCAGCTTGCTGTGTGACTTGAGAAAGCTGGAGCCTTTTTTGGGGCCCCAGTGATCACCACAATTTATAGCATTGGTATTTATAAAACTGAGACAGTTAGGATGAGACAACCAGTTCATTTTATGAAAGACATTGTCCTTTCTTAATATCTAAGTAAAAGGATAGAACTTTTTTTTTTTTTTTTAGAGACGGGGTTTCACCATGTTGGCCAGGATGGTCTCGAACTCTTGACCTCAGGTGATCCACCCGCCTTAGCCTCCGAAACTGCTGGAATTACAGACGTGAGCCACCATGCCTGGCCAAAAGGACAGAACTTTTATGTTCCAGCTCAGCCACTGGCACACGAGCTGACTTCAGATAAGCAACCTATGTGTCCGTGCTGAGCCTCAGGCACACGAGCTGACTTCAGATAAGCAACCTATGTGTCCGTGCTGAGCCTCAGTTTTCTCATCTCTAAAATGGAGGCAGGTGAAATGCAGGGAATGTAGGGTGTGGAAAGTAGAATGAACCAGGATAAAGGTTTAGCACGTTTTATTATTTAACGAGCCATCATTTTTGCATATGCCTCCTATTCTTTGTTTTTTTCTTTTTCTTTCTTTCTTTCTTTATTTTATTTTATTTATTTATTTTTTTTTTGTGCGACAGAGTTTTGCTCTTGTTACCCAGGCTGGAGTGCAATGGCGCGATCTCGGCTCACCGCAACCTCCGCCTCCTGGGTTCAGGCAATTCTTCTGCCTCAGCCTCCTGAGTAGCTGAGATTACAAGCAGGCACCCCCGCACCTGGTCTAATTTTTGTATTTTTTAGTGGAGATGAGTTTTTGTCATGGTTGTGAACTCCTGACCCAAAGTGATCCGCTCACCTGGGCCTCCCAGAGTGCTGGGATTACAGGCATAAAGGCCCGCACCCAGCCAGCCTCATTATGAACATTCTCTGTTTTTCCACACAGGTAGTTACAATCTATGTGATCACTGCAGGAAAATCAGAACCAACAAAGAAGTGAAAAAAAACAGAGAATGTTCATAATCTTGCTGCCCAGAAATAACCCCAGCAAGCATTATAGAGGGTTTTCCTTGTTCAGCCTTTTTCTTTTCTTTCTTCTATTTTTTTTCTTAAAGTGCATTATATTTGCACGGTTTCTTACTAAGAAGCCAGTTTAGTTGTACCTAAACATTTTGTTGAAGAGGCTTTAGTTTTTTGTTGTTGTTTTCAGGGAGATATACCTATACCTATAACTTTTTTTTGAGATGGAGTCTCACTCTATTGCCCAGACTGGAGTGCAGTGGTTCGATCTCTGCTCAATGCAACCTCCGCCTCCTGGGTTCAAGTGATTCTCCTGCCTCAGCCTCCTGAGCAACTGGGATTACAGGCACGCACCACCACACCTGGCTAATTTTTGTATTTTTAGTAGAGACAGCGTTTTACCATGTTGGCCAGGCTGGCAAACTCCTGACCTCAGGTGATCTGCCCTCCTCAGCCTCCCAAAGTGTTGGGATTACAGGCATGAGCCACCTCACCTGGCCAACCTATAGACATTTAATTTCTTCTTTCTTTCAACAGTCATGGACTAAGATAAATACAAACCTGTGTTTTCACCCCTGGGTAGATCTTAAGGAGGATGGATTGGAAATATCTCCTTGCAAATTTCATGGTCTTTTGTTTTGCTACCGAAAGTCTTGCCTGACAGAGTGTCTATGTGATATAGGCATAACTAATTAAAAGGTAGATTGACTTAGGTGACCGTTTGTTTGGATTACATGACAAATGGACGACTGATAATTCTGGCCTAAATTGACTAGCTGATTGGATTGCAATTTTCTTTTTCTTATTGAATTGACAAGTAGTTTTGGAGGCATGTGGACACCATCTAACTGACCCATCTCATGGTGGGATGGATACTCAGCTAAAGACAGCTCTTTCCAGATGTCCATGGAAATATATACTCAAATTTGCGTGTGAACTGCTCTGTCGTCTAAAGAGGGACATTTGGGACTGATATTGGCGTTTTAAGTATTTGCTCTAAATTCATTCTAATTATTACATTTTTTAACTTAAAAACATATCTTTATTAGGTATTTTCTTATCGTAAAGAGATTCAGGCTTGGAGAAAAAAAAGAGTACAGAATATACAACACAGAGACTGGAGGTCTCTCAGTCTGCTTCTCCGGTCACCACTATTTCCAGTGAGTTACCATCATTTATTTAAATGTTTTACACTGTGATCCACTGAAACCATTCCTGCAGCAAAGGAAAGAAAGAAACAAAGCAAAACCTGTATTTAAACAAAACTAGATCCCCAGCATGTGTTAAAGGTGGTTATTTCAAGGTGGGATTATGGGTGATGATTTTTCTCCTTCCTGATGTTTATATCTGCACTTTCTCCAACAGCATGTGACTTGCGTATTTTTAAGTTATAAAGAAAGTAGCCGGGCGCGGTGGCTCAAGCCTGTAATCCCAGCACTTTGGGAGGCCGAGGCGGGTGGATCACAAGGTCAAGAGATCGAGACCATCCTGGTCAGCACGGTGAAACCCCGTCTCTACTAAAAATACAAAAAAATTAGCTGGGCATGGTGGCGCGTGCCTGTAATCCCAGCTACTCAGGAGGCTGAGGCAGGAGAATTGCCTGAACCCAGGAGGCGGAGGTTGCGGTGAGCCGAGATCGCGCCATTGCACTCCAGCCTGGGTAACAAGAGCGAAACTCCGTCCCAAAAAAAAAAAAAAAAAGAAAGTAAAACACTTCAAGGAGCCAATTTGTTTCATGATATGCATGTATTTGTCGTGGCTTGCATGTGAACCGACTGACCATAAGTGCGGAGCAAACTGTGGTGGTGAAATGTACACACTCAGCTTCCAGTCTCACCTCCATGAGGTTTCTTGTTTTTCTTCTTCTTCTTCTTCATTTTAATGGCATACTTTCTGGGAGATCTTAGTGTGTCAAAATCCTGTTTAAAAAACTGACAATTAATCCAGAGACCAAGGAAAGCCAACCCTGTGTAATCTGTCACCTTCCCCAGAACAACAAACACCATTTTGACATGGTAGCCACCCTCCTGAAGACGTCAGTTAAATAAACATGCTATGAAGTCAAGATTTGAAGGGTCAGCTCAGGTTCCCACTCATTTGTTAATTTCTGATGGTTTATGTTCCAAATCAATCATGGCAACAGATATAACTTATCTCTTTTTATTTTATTTATTTATTTATTTAATTTATTTTTTGAGATGGAGTTTCGCTCTTGTCACCCAGGCTGGAGTGCAATGGCACAATCTTGGCTCACCAAAAGGTGCTTTGATGTATTAACTCATTTAATACATTCCACCACCACGCCTGGCTATTTCTTTTTATTGTTTTAGAGATGGGGTCTTGCCATGTTGCCCAGTGTGATCATAGCCCATTGCAGCCTCAAACTACTGGGCTCCACTTCCCAGGTTCAAGGGATTCTCCTGCCTCAGCCTCCCAAGTAGCTGGGATTACAGGCACCCGCCACCACACCTGGCTAATTTGTATTTTTAGTAGAGATGGGGTTTCTCCATGTTGGTCAGGTTGGTCTCAATCTCCTGACCTCAGGTGATCCGGCCACCTCAGCCTCCGAAAGTGCTGAGATTACAGGCGATCCACCACACCCAGCTGTTTCTTTCTTTTTTTATTTTTGTGCGACAGAGTTTTGCTCTTGTTACCCAGGCTGGAGTGCAATGGCGCGATCTCGGCTCACCGCAACCTCCGCCTCCTGGGTTCAGGCAATTCTCCTGCCTCAGCCTCCTGAGTAGCTGGGATTACAGGCATGCACCACCATGCCCAGCTAATTTTTTGTATTTTTAGTAGAGACGGGGTTTCACCATGTTGACCAGGATGGTCTCAATCTCTTGACCTCGTGATCCACCCGCCTCGGCCTCCCAAAGTGCTGGAATTACAGGCCTGAGCCACCACGCCTAGCCCCAGCTGTTTCTTTTTATTAGAGATGGGGTCTTGCCATGTTGCCCAGTGTGATCATAGCGCATTGCAGCCTCAAACTCCTGAGCTCAAGCAATCCTCCAGTGTAGCTGAGACTACAGGCATGCACCGCCATGCTCAGGCAGATCTAATTTTTTGAAAGCTCGCTGTATTACAGGAACCAGTTAAAGCATGTTTCCTGCAGACGTAATCTCACTTTACACTGATAATTACCAAGTGAGGCTGTAGCTCCACCACTTCCTGGCTGTGGGACTCTAGACAGCTTACTTCAGCTCTCTGAGCCTGACTCCTCACCTTTAAAATGGGGACAAGCATAGTATTATCTTTTTTTTTTTTTCTCTGAGATGGAGCCTGGCTCTGTCACCCAGGCTGGAGTGCAGTGTCGTAATCTCGGCTCACTGCAACCTCCACCTCCTGACCTCAAGTGATCCACCCATGTTAGCTTCCCAAAGTGCTGGGATTATAGGCATGAGCCACCATACCCAGCCAAGCATAGTGCGTTTTTCATGGGGTTGCTGTGAATTTAAATGAGTTAATACATTCAAAGCACCTTGAACAGTGCTGGGCACATTGTAAACATTCAGTAAATTTAGCTATTATTTTTCTTATTACTCCCATTTAATAGGTGGAAAGACTGAGATTTGAAAATCGTAAGGAGGCCGGGAGCGGTGACTCACACCAGTAATTCTAGCACTTTGAGAGGCCGAGGAAGGCAGATCACGAGGTCAGGAGATTGAGACCATCCTGGCTAACATGGTGAAACCCAGTCTCTACTAAAAATACAAAAAAACAACTGGGCATAGTGGCACACACCTGTAGTCCCAGCTACTCAGGAGGCTGAGGGAGGAGAATTGCTTGAACCCGGGAGGCGGAGGTTGCAGTGAGCTGAGATTGCGCCACTGCACTCCAGCCTGGGAGACAGAGAAGAAAAGAAAAAAAGAAAAGAAAATCGTCAGGAATGTGCTCAAGGACATACAGGCTGAATGGGGCTGGATCCTGATCTGGACCTGCCTTACTCCAAGAGTCATGTCATTAACCAGGAGTCAACACAGTTTATAGTAAAAGCAACGTAATAAATACTTGAGGCTTTGCAGATCAAGTGGTCTTTGCCAAAACTACTCAACTCTGCCTTTGCAGCACAAAAGCAGCCACCAACAATCCATAGAGAAATGGGCTTGGCTGTTTCTCAGTGAAACTTCATTTGCAAAGACAGATTTGGCCCAGGGGCCTCAGTTTGCCACCCTCTGGTATTCCTACACAGCAGGAGCCTGCAATATTTGTTGATTCCCAGCTTTTAACTGTGCTGAAAGAATTGCTTCTATGCCATGACTCTCCTTCTGCTTCTGCTGTTTGAATTTTATATTAGCAGAAGAAAGATTTCATATGCAGGAAATGCAATATTAGGCTAGTAACTATTAACTTTCCTTGTGTCCCTTAAAAAACAAATTCATTGATTTTTTTTTAATTCTACAGAGAAAAGTGTACACATGCATTCTATGACTTTTTATGTCTTTACAAATGGTATTGTTATGTTAGGTAATGCTATCTTGATTGACAGAGCCACCCGCCAGCCCACTGAAACTAGTGGCTGAAACCAGATAAAGACGTAGGTCAGACATTTAGATTTTTAATCAATATTGCTCTTCTTGCTAATGTTTAATTCCGCCCGCCTGCGTCAGCTCTTAAAGTTCCTTTGTAACTTTTTTAAAAATTGAAAGCAATAAATTTTGTTACCAGCTCCTGCAGCCATGGATTCTTTTCTCTGTGGATGAGTTTGGGTGAATACCAGAATAGGACTTATCTTAAAAGCTTTTTGGAATTTTTTGGTGTTTCAAAATACTGTTTGCATTTTGGAATTTGAGTCAGTTCCACATAACCATGAATCCCAGATCTGAGTGACAAACTGCAGTGGTTTGATTCTATGCGAAGGTATTTCATTGCAGAGAAGCTGTAAAACGTTGCATTCAGCACCCATGCACTTTGGTTCTTCAGAAATTCCTTCATCAAAAAATCAGATTAATCCAGTGTCTGCTTCTGTGACGTGCATTTTCGGCCAACAGTGTCTTCTAGATTCCAATAGTAAGTTTCAGAGAGCAATCAGAAAGCTGATTCCTGATCAGGGACGGGTGGAGAGTCGGCTAGGGGAGTAGGACTATGGTCATTTACTATCCAAACTCATCTTCCTCACATATGACTCCACCGGGAAGTTAACTATTCACATTGTAGATAATACAGTGAAGTTTGATCAAGGAACTAACAGAAATGGTTTAACTGGTTAATCAACTTCTTTCCTTATCACCAAAGTCACCTTCTCTCTTCCATTTTGGAAAATAAACAGAGGACTTATAAGAAGTTGGGTGGCCCCATCGGGTGATGGTAATATCTGTTTGGATAGAATCACCGGGAGAGAAAAATGAAGGAAGAAAAAGACAATAGCCACCTCATCCTATCACAGGGAGATCAAGGAAACCATTTGACCCTGTCGTCAGATGCAAGGTCTAAAATGTGGACTTTTGACAGTATCTACACATGAGGTCATCCTCAGAGTTGCAGAGAAATACAGGTAAGAAGATAGGAAAATGACATTCCTCATGCCCTTTTTCTTTCCCCTGAAAATATTCCTGTTCTCTTTTTTTTTTTTTTTCATTTGAGACAGTCTCGCTCTTTCGCCAGGTGCCAGGCTGGAGTTCAGTGGTGCAATCTCAGCTCACTGCAACGTCTGCCTCCCAGGTTCAAGCAATTCTCCTGCCTCAGCCTCCCGAGTAGCTGGGACTACAGGCGCACACCACCATGCCCAGCTAATTTTTGTATTTTTAGTAGAGACGGTTTCACCATGTTGGCTAGGATGGTCTCGATCTCTTGACCTCGTGATCCGCCCGCCTCGGCCTCCCAAAGTGCTGGGATTACAGGACTGAGCCGCCACGCCCGGCCTCCTGTTCTCTTCAAATCACCCTCATTTATAATACAGACGACTTTTTTTTTTTAATTAATTTTTTGTACTTAATTTTTTGATAGGGTTTTGCTATGTTCTCCAGGCTGGTCTCAAACTTCTGGGCTGAAGTGATCCTCCTACCTCGGCCTCCCAAAGTGCTGGAATTACAGGCATAAGCTACCTTGCCCGGTTAAAATTCTGTGACACAATAAAGAGAAACTTCAAAAACATTATACTAAATTAAGAAAGCCAAACGGGAGTCTCACTATATTGCCCAGGCTGGTCTTGAACTCCTGGATCCAAGCAATTCCCCCACTTTGGCCTCCCAAAGTTCTGGGATTACAAGGTGTAAGCCACAGTGCCTGGCCTGACGTTAACTTTTTGAAGAGCTCAGGCCAGATGATCTGTACAATATTTCATCATCAGGAAGATTTTGTACAATTTTAAACTTGGGTCTCATCACTGGACCACAGTATACAGCACAGATGAATTAATGTTTCTTAAAATTATCTTTAGGCCAGGCGTGGTAGCTTACGCCTAAAATCCCAGCACTTTGCGAGGCTGAGGCAGGCAGATCAGGAGGCCAGGAGATCGAGACCATCCTGGCCAACATGGTGAAACCCCATCTCTTCAAATATTAATACAAAATTAATACAAAAATTAGCCGGGCGTGGTGGCGTGTGCCTGGAATCCCAGCTACTTGGGAGGCTGAGGCAGGATTATCGCTTGAACCTGGGAATTGGAGGTTGCAGTGAGCCAAGATCCAGCCACTGCACTACAGCCTGGGTGACAGAGTGAGACTCTGTCTCAAAAAAAAAAAAAATTAAAAGAAAGAAACTGTGCACAGTTTTTTTTAGATCCTAATTTTGCAGTTCCCGTTCACTGTGATTATCATTAGATGTCTGCCCCTCCCAAATCAAGTATTCCTTTCCGGTCCTACGATATAGTCATGACTGAAGCTAGAGCCCGCTGCCCCTGGGCATGTCACATGCAGTATGAATTTATTTCCAAGGCCACCTGGCTGTTTCAGCCAGGGTTCTCCAAATCCACACATGTATTTTCCTAAGGCTATGACAATCATTTCCTGGAGATTAAGCTGAATTATTTGGCCGGTAGCTCATGGCTCTTTTTTCCCTTGTCACGTTAATTTCATGCCAACCTTTTGTGGGATGGTAAGATTTCCCCCTTCAATACAAAAGCCCTCTGCCTGCCAGTGGTTTTGATTTTAATCTGTGTTGGCTGGGAGGATTATTTGATTTGAAGAGATCAGCTGAGCTGCCCCAAACCAGAAAACCTGCCTGACCAGCCTGCAGAATTATGAGCGACGTAGGTGGTTGTATTAAGCCATTAAGTGCTGAGGTGGTTTATTATGCCGGAAAAAAAGCTTTCTCTCTCCTTTTTATTTTTTTGAGACAGGTTCTCCCTCTGTCACCCAGGGTGGAGTGCAAAGGTGCGTTCACGGCTCTCTACAGCCTCGAACTCTTGTACTGAAGTGATCCTCCCTCCTCAGCTTCCCAAGTAGCTGTAACAATAGGTGCACACCAACATACCTGGCTAATTTTTTTTTTTTTAATTTTGTTTGCAGAGACAGAGTCTCACTGTGTTACTCAGACTGGTTTCAAACTCCTGGCCTCACCTGTCCTCCTGCCTTGGCCTCTCAATGTGCTAAGATTACAGGCATGAACCTCTATGATGGGGCTGAGGGAAGGCTGACCCCATAGGCAGGATTGGGCTTTCTTTTTTGGGGGCGGGGGCAGAGTCTCTGTCACCCAGGCTGGAGTACAATGGCACAGTCTCGGCTCACTGCAACCTCCGCCTTCCAGACTCAAGCAATTCTCCCGCCTTGGCCTCCTGAGTACTGGGACTACAGGCACGTGCCACCACATTCAGCTAATTTTTTATTTTTTTTGTATTTTTGGTAGAAAAATACACAGGGTTTCACTATGTTGGTGAGGCTGGTCTTGAACTCCTAACCTTGTGATTCGCCGGCCTTAGCCTCCCAAAGTGCTGGGATTACAGGCATGAGCCACCTCGCCTGGCCAGGATTGAGCTTTCTAATCTGCAATCCCCTCTTCTCCTATTGCAGAGAAAGAAGCAGATGCCCACAAGGCCCGTGTATAGTGACTTAACAAAACGTACTGGATGACTGCCACGCACCAGGCAGTGGAGTAAACACAGACACAGTCCTGCCTTTGAGTATTCGAACAGCTGAGATGGTCGTAGTCAAGTAGACAGGTATTCATCATTCAGCAAATAATGCTTGAGCTCTGCCATGTGCTAGGCACTATTGCAGACAGGAGATAGAGCAGTGAATGAGGAAAGCCCCTAATCTCACATGAGGTGGGGGGGCGGGGGTGGGGGCGGGGACGGTAAGAGAAAGGAGATAGACAATAAACAAAATAATCTAAGTGAAATATATCATGTGTTAGATAGCGGTAAATGCTATGGATTCCAAAAAAAGTAGAGGGCCGGGCGCGGTGGCTAACGCCTGTAATCCCAGCACTCTGGGAGGCCGAGGCGGGCAGATCACGAGTTTAGGAGATTGAGACCATCCTGGCCACACAGTGAAACCCCATCTCTACTAAATATACAAAAATTAGCCAGGCGTGGTGGCATTTGCCTGTAATTCCAGCTACTCGGGAGGCTGAGGCAGGAGAATAGCCTGAACCAGGAAGTCAGAGGTTACAGTGAGCTGAGATCGAGCCACTGCACTCCAGCCTGGCAACAGAGTAAGACTCCGTCTCAAAAAAAAAAAAAAAAAAAAATTTAAAAAGTAGAGAGAAGAACCAGTGCTGATGGGTAGGGATTGCCATTTTATAACCAGAGTTCAGTGAAGGTCACAGAGAAGGTGATTTTTGTTTGTTTGTTTTGAGACTGAGTCTCACTCTATCCAGGCTGGAGTGCAATGGCACAATCTTGGCTCACTGCAATCTCTGCCTTCCGTGTTCAAGCCATTCTCCTGCCTCAGCCTCCCAAGTAGCTGGGATTACAGGTTCCTGCCACCACGCCCGGCTAATTTTTGTATTATTAGTAGAGATGAGTTTTCACCATGTTGGCCAGGCTGGTCTTGAACTCCTGACCGCAAGTGATCCGCCCGCCTCAGCCTCCCAAAATGTTGAGATTACAGGCATGAACCACCTCACCCCACTGAAGGTGATTTGAAGGAAGGACAGAGCAAGGGAGGAGGGAGACATGGAATGTGGGGGAAGTGCCCCGAACGAGGGCACAGCCAGTGCCAAGGTCTAAAGGTAGAGCCTCCAGGAGCAGTGAGGAGGCTGGTGTGGCTGGAGGAGCCAGCAAGGGGGAGAGAGTGGGGAGCTGGGGTCAGGAGTCAAGGGAGGCACAGACTGTGGGGATTCAGGTGTCGCCTGAGAGTGTCGTGGGGAGGCCGTGGGCCATGTCGTCCAGCCTGCACTTCCATGCCATCGCTTGGCCTGGTCTGCGGAGAACAGTGCTTGGGGCGGGAGGCAGCTGGGGAGTTCGCACCACGTCCAGAGCTGGACCAGGACGGGAGCAGTGGGGATGGAGAGAAGAGTCTGATTCCGAATTTGTTTTAAAGGTGAAGACGGCTGGCTGGGTTGGATGGGCAAGCAGAGAAAGAGAAAGGTCAAGGAAATCTCCTGGTTTTTCGGCTTATCGGTTTATTTGTTTGTCTGTTGTTTTGCCAAGTAGTGGGATAGAGTTGCCAGAAGCCAGCCAGGTGAATCCTATAAGAATGCAGATTTGAGGTTGGCCAGGAGTTTGGTGGGTTTGTTTGTTCATTTGTTTTGAAATGGAGTCTTGCTCTGTCACCCAGGCTGGAGTGCAGTGGTGCCATCTGAGCTCACTCCACCGCCTGCATTCGAGCAATTCTCCTGCCTCAGCCTGCTGTGGAGCTGGGACTACAGGCACGCACCACCACAGCCGGCTAATTTTTGTATTTTTAGTAGAGACAGGGTTTCACCATGTTGGCCAGGCTGCTCTCGAACTCCAGATTTCAAGTGAGCCTTCCCCCCGACCTTGACATCCCAAAGTGCTGGGATTACAGGTGCGAGCCACCGCACCTGGCCCAGGTTTTGGACATGTTGCATTTGAGATCCTCTCTACCTAAATGGAGACGTCCAGAAAGCAGTGGCTGTTTTAGCCTGGAGTCCTGGGGACAGGTCTGAACTGGAGCGTTCTGAGTGGACAACTCATGTTTAAAGCCATAGAGGCTGAAAGAGGTGAACAGAATGAGTGTAAACAGAGGACAGAGGAAGTCCCAGGACCAGCTCTGGGGCACCGAAGCCCCTAGAGAGGAGGAAGATGAGGAAGAGCGGCATCAGAGACCAAAGAGTGCCCCTCTGAAAGTTGGGAGGAAAACCAGGCAAGTGGGACATTTTGAAAGCCCAGAAGGCGTTTCAAGGAACATAAACTCCTTGAAGGTTTGAATGTTGAATGCTGCTGGTAGATGAAGAAAGATAACCCCTGAGAATTGACCATTAGCATTTAGCAAAGTCTAGTTTCTGCCTTGATCCCCTTCGCATTAATAAGAGCATTCTGGCCAGGCGCAGTGGCTCATGCCTGTAATCCCAGCACTTTGGGAGGCCGAGGTGGACAAACCTCCTGAGGTCAGGAGATCGAGACCAGCCTGGCCAACATGGTAAAACCCCATCTCTAAAAACACAAAAATTAGCTGGGCTTGGTGGCGGGCACCTGTAGTCCCAGCTGCTTGAGAGGCTGAGGCAGGAGAATCGCTTGAACCCAGAAGGTGGAGGTTGCAGTGAGCTGAGATAGTCATTGCACTCCAGCCTGGGTGACGAGAGCCAGACTCTGTCTCAAAAAAAGAATAAAAAATTAGCTGGGCTTGGTGGCACATGCTTGTAATCCTAGCTACTCAGGAGGCTAAGGCAGGAAAATCACTTGAACCCGGGAGGCAGAGGTCGCAGTGAGATCACTCCACTTGCACTCCAGCCTGAGCGACAGATCGAGATACCCAAAAAACAAACAAAAAAAAGAAAGTCTGTTTTCTTAGCTGATTCGTAGTCACGTAAACAAGATTAGACACTGACAATTCTTCCCTGGAGTTCTCCAGCAAGCCTTCTTTTTCGTCTAGACAGAGGACAGGCCTTAGTGTCTATGGCCAAGGTTCCAGGCCTGAAAAAACGAAGCCAACTGGGAGAGAAATGACCATGGTGAAAAAAACAGAGTAGATTCTCCTGGGGGTGTTTGAGCTGCTGGGCACAGCCATCCATGAAGCCAACCCCTATTCTTTTTTCTTTCTTTTTATTTTTTATTTTTTTAGAGGTGGGGTTTCACCATACTGGCCAGCCTGGTCTCGAACTCCTGACCTCATGATCCGCTCACCTCGGCCTCCCAAAGTGCAGGGATTAAAGGTGGGAGCCACTGCGCCCAGCCTTTTCTTTCTTTTTTGTTTTTTTTTTTTTTGGTTTTGAAGACAGGGTCTCAGGCTGGAAAACAGTGGCACAGTCATGGCTCACTGCAGCCTCCAACTCCTGAGCTCGAGCGATCCTCCTGCCTCAGTTTCCCCAGTAGCTGGGACTACAGGCACATACCACCACGCCTGTCTCCCAACTCCTTACTAACCCAGTCTCCCCTCTTGCAGATTTCTCCCAGGGACATCCATGATTTCTCCCATATAATACAGAACTGCCCCACTCCTCATCCCTCCCACACTCACACCAAACCTCCGTTGCTAACTGACGCCTACACTCTGAGAGGGTGGAGGAGCAGGGTGAGCAGAAGGTGTAGCCTCATTGTCTACCTCAAGCAATGATGGCCTTTCTCCCGGGAGCCCAGCTCTCCTTTCAGGAGTTCTGCAGGAGGTAGTTTTCCCCATTTGATAGCAATCAGTGCTTCCTATGCCCGAGAAAAACAACACTTCTTTGAAATGAAATATATGAACGTTGCCTTCCATGCTTCTCCTTAGATGTTGTTCCATCCAAGAGAGGAACAGCCAACAGGGATCAGGCAGGGCTCATCTAGCTGCTAGCTTGAATCTTCCCTGGTAGAAAGGTCATGGTTAAAATAAATAATTTTATTTTATTATTTATTTTCGGGTTTTTTTCTTTTTTTTTCCTAGAGAGTCTTGCTCTGTTGCCCAGGCTAGAGTGCAGTGGCGTGACCTCAGCTCACTGCAACCTCCTCTGCCTCCTGGGCTCAAGTGATCCTCCTGCCTCAGCCTCCTGAGTAGCTGGGACTACAGGCACATGCCACCACGCCTGGCTAACTTTTGTATTTTTTGTAGAGACAGGGATCTCCCCATGTTGCCCAGGCTGGTCTCAAACTTCTAACCTCAAGTGATCCACCTGCCTCAGCCTCCCAAAATGCTGGGATTACAGGCATGAGCCACCACACCTGGCCTTATTATTTATTTTCTAATAAATTGTTAGGAAAGACAGTTAGACTTCAAAAAATGGATCAACTCAGGAGAAAACAAAGGGAAGAGCTGAGAGACTAAGCCTGGGGTAAGAGGCTAGTGAGACAGCAGAGGGCGGGAAGCTGAGCACGACCTCCCGTCCTTTTCTCTCGCTCCAGCCTTACTCTTCCTGCTTTCCTTGGTCTCCCCACCGTCACCTGCCACCCCACTCACCTCCATGGCCAAACCACCCCTGGGGAAAACACAGGAACACAAGCTCTGCTCACAGCTGTAATACAATAAAAAGCTAAAACAACTGCAGCTCCCATTTATTAAGAACTCTCCTGGAGGTACAATATATTCATACACACACACACACACACACACACACACACACACACACATACATATATACAATTGCATGTGCAATATATACATATGCAATATGTATACATACATGTATACCCTTAAAACAACCCTATGCGGTGGGGACTACTATTAGTGTCATTTTAGAAATGAGGACATCAGGCTGGGCGCGGTGGCTCATGTCTGTAATCCCAGCACTTTGGGAGGCTGAGGCAGGTGGATCACCTGAGGTCAAGAGTTCAAGACCAGCCTGACCAACATGGAGAAACCATGTCTCTACTCAAAATACAAAATTAGCCAGGTGTGGTGGCACATGCCTGTGATCTTAGCTACTCGGGAGGTTGAAGCAGGAGGATCAGTAAAACCCAGGAGGTAGAGGTTGTAGTGAGCCAAGATCGCGCCATTGCACTCCAGCCTGGGCAACAAGAGTGAAACTCTGTCTCAAAAAAAAAAAAAAGAAAAGAAAAGAAAAGAAAAAGAAATGAGGACATCAGGGACAGAAAGGTCAAGGAACTTGGCCAAGGCCAAGGTGGAGGACGCCTGGGTTTAGAACATACAATCATGTTCTAGATTCTACCTGCTGAACCACTCTGTGATATGTCAGAAGCGTTCCTTAGAATGCTTTCTAAAGAAGTGCCCCTTTGATTGAGGATATTTATGCATCTGGGACTCTCTCTAGCCACAAATTCTTCTGATTTCATAGTTTTTCAAATACCAAAAATATTACACTAACAAAAATACTGGTATTGTAGTTTTCAAAAAACAGTGCCTTATACAGGGATATGAAATCTCAAAAAGTGGCCTTGCAGCGACTAATGACTAACGACAGATAAATTTTAAAAGGAAATGAGGGTGGCTGTTGAGTAAATACAGTCCTAGACAAGGGGTGTGTCGAGAGAAGGATTGGAATTCCACAGAAGTCTTTTCAGCGCGGCTGTGCAAGAAAGGGAGTCCTTAGCCTGCTATTTTATGTTTGATCATGTCCTGTTAATAAACTTGTGGGTGCGGGTGCTTCTATTCGGCAAGCTCCTGGCTATGCTGTAAAAAGGCATTGTCCCAGAACGTATTTAA
This sequence comes from Sapajus apella, assembly GCF_009761245.1. Classification (NCBI taxonomy): domain Eukaryota; kingdom Metazoa; phylum Chordata; class Mammalia; order Primates; family Cebidae; genus Sapajus; species Sapajus apella. The sequence goes on from NW_022437032.1 coordinate 3,992,837, forward strand.
ATTTCAAATGCATGCCTAATAAAACCTAGCCCAGTGCTGGTTAAATTCTCTGCATAACTCAAGGGGTGATTTCATTTCACTCCTGCTCTTAGGAGTTCTGCAATTGGGTTTTGTCCACCAGCCCCTGCCCCCAAGCCTGTCTTTCTTTCTCTCTGCAATCTGCTAGTGGCAATTAGCCTCAAAGATATACCTTTGTGCTCTGGTTTGGTTTAAAAAGGCATTAATCTTGGTTATAGGGAGAATACTCTATGCTAATGTGTGTTTTATTTTCAGCAAGTCTTATTGATCTGCACTTTCAATTCTTCCTTATTAATGTCCAGCAGCCCAACTTTTAAAGGGTCAGATTTCAAAGAGACTGCATCCCCTCCTTGGGAAGTACTCTCCCTCATATTTCTGGAAATGCAAGTAGAATATCTGGCCCCTAATCTATATGCAGGGGTTGATTCATAGAAGGCTTGAGGGTGCTGGACCCAGCCCTGAAAGCTAAGGATATCCAAAGGAGAATTTCTAAAAGTCGTCACTGAACTTTTATAGAACGCTAAGAAAAAAGAAAGAAAGAAAATTACCTCTGAATATGAGAATGTCTCTCTTTTGTTTTGGGACTATCTAAACATAACGTTTCAATAGCTGCCTACTCCAAATGCTTTTCTCCTGCGATTTATGGAAATTCTAAAGTTAGCCATTAGTCATTAATGGCTATGGTTAATGACAGTAATAAAAACTGAAGAGCAAAAAGATGATTCCAACCTCTGAACTTAACTTTTTAAAATACATTTATTGTTTTGGAATAATTTTAACTTTCCCAAAAAGTGACGAAGACATTGTATTAAGAGTTCACACATACTCTCTACTCAATTTCCCCAGATTTTGACATCTTACATACTATGGTACATTTGTCAAAACTGAGAAATTAACATTAGTAAAATGCCATTAACTGACCTCCAGACTTTATTTGGATTTCACTAATTTTTCCACTAATGTCTTGCTCCTCTCCTGGGATCTAAGATGCCACATTGCATTTTTGGTGATTTTCTGTTTTCAAATATTATTTTGGTTTTATTTCCTTTGACCTCCCCAGGATACCCCTCCTTCCTTCCCTCCTTTTTTTTTTTTTTTTTTTTTTTTAGTTAAAAAATAGAGATGGGGTCTCACTATGTTGCCCAGGCTAGAGTGCAGTGGCTGTTCACAGGTGCAATCCCACTACTGATCAGCACGGGAGTTTTTGACCTGCTCCGTTTCCGACCTGGGCCGGTTCACCCCTCCTTAGACAACCTGGTGGTCCCCGCTCCCAGGAGGTCACCATATTGATGCCGAACTTAGTGCGGACACCCGATCAGCATAGCGCAGTACAGCCCAGAACTCCTGGGCTCAAGCGATCCTCCAGCCTCAGCCTCCCACGTAGCTGGGATTACAGGCATGCGCCACCACGCCTGGCCAGCACCACTTTTAATATATGTTTGGAAATTGGTTTTTTATCACGTTAAAATACATATAACTTAAATTTTAGCATTTCAACCTTTTTTTTTTTTTTTTTTTTTTTTTTTTTGAGACGGAGTTTCTCTCTTGTTACCCAGGCTGGAGTGCAATGGCGCGATCTCGGCTCACCGCAACCTCCGCCTCCTGGGTTCAGGCAATTCTCCTGCCTCAGCCTCCTGAGTAGCTGGGATTACAGGCACGCGCCACCATGCCCAGCTAATTTTTTGTATTTTTAGTAGAGACGGGGTTTCACCATGTTGACCAGGATGGTCTCGATCTCTTGACCTCGTGATCCACCCGCCTCTGCCTCCCAAAGTGCTGGGATTACAGGCTTGAGCCACCGCGCCCCGCCGCATTTCAACCATTTTAAAGTATACAGTTTAGTAGCATTAAATACATTCACAGTATTATGCATTAGTAACTGATTTTTAAAATTATTATATAATCTTTTCTTTTAATATCTCTAAATGTTTTTCTGTACTTGCTAGATTGTAAACTCTGTAACAGTAGGACTTTTTTTTTTTTTTTTTTTTTTTAGATGGGGTCTCTTTCCGTCCCCCAAGCTGGAGTGCAGTGGCTGTAGCTCACTGCAGCCTCAAATTCCCGGGCTGAAGCCGTCCTGCCACCACAGCCTCTGGAGTATCGGGGACCACAGGCGCGTGCCACCATGCCTGACTAATTTTTCTACTTTTTTGTAGAAACAGGGTTTCACTATGTTGCTAGGGCTGGCCTCAAATCCCAGGAGTCAAGCAATCCTCCTCTCTTAGCACCCCCCACCCAGATCTAGGATTCCAAGCATGAGCCACCATACCCGGCCAGGGTAGGGCTTTCAGACAAATAACTTTATTCCCGTATTTCGATCAAAAATCTTGTCTATAGGCATAAAACTCGTACAATTATTTACTCTATATATTCCTTTAAAGCAACTTAAATTTCTACTTAGCCTAACCTTATATGTCTTTTTTAAATTATAGGCTTGATAAACTAGACATTCTTCTCATTAATGAGTTAATGCAAATACATAGCTATGCAAATGTTCATCTGTGTTTCGTCTTATATCATCTCGTGTACAAGCAGCTCTTTGTGTACCGCATTTTGCAAACCAAGTTCTATACCATCCTACTTCATGGCTAAATAGATTTTAGATTTTGTAATTATTGACTTTATATATGTATGTACATTCTATGAGTTTTAACATACTTTGAGAGTTGCAGCTGAGCGCGGTGGCGCGCACACCTGTAATCCCAGCACTTTGGGAGGCCGAGGCGGAAGGATCATGAGGTCAGGAGATCGAGACCATCCTGGCCAACACCGTGAAACACAGTCTCTACTAAAAATACAAAAATTAGCCTGGCGTGATAGCACGCCCCTGTAATCCCAGCTACTGAGGAGGCAGAGGCAGGAGAATTTCTTGAACCCGGGAGGCAGAGGTTGCAGTGAGCTGAGATCGTGCCACTGCCCTCCAACTTGGGCGACAGAGCAAGACTTTGTCTCAAAAAAAAAGAGATAGTTGCCTAACCACCACCACAATTGGAATACAAAACAGTTCAAATCCCTCCTGCTCCCTCTTTGTAGACTTCTCTTATCTGGACAAACCGTGATGTCCCACGGCTGCTTCCTAGTTTTCTCTTTGAAGATCAACTTACTTCCTTTCAATATTGTTGTGTTTGAAGCCATCTGGGATAGCTTGTAATTAATGGGTGATTTTTAAGCACTACTATACATACTCAGACAGACCTAATCCTCTGTAATTCTGTCTCCCTGAGATTTTATGCATTTATAAGGAAGTCATGATTCTTGTTACTGAGTACCACTAAAGATGGACAAGTATAAACATTTCAGGGTTGGAGTATCTCAGATCTAATATCCAATATATACAGGGCCGGGTGCAGTGGCTCACACCTGTAATCACAGCACTTTGGGAGGCCGAGGCAGAAGGATCCTCTAAGGTCAGGAGTTAGAGACCAGTCTGGCCAACAAGGCGAAAACCCGTCTCTACTAAAAATACAAAAAATAACTGGGCGTGGTGGCGGGTGCCTGTAAGCACAGCAACTTGGGAGGCTGAGGCAGGAGAATTATTTGAGCCTGGGAGGCAGAGGTTGCAGTGAGCTGAGATTGCACCATTTCCCTCCAGCCTGGGCGCCGAGAGCGAAACTCCATCTCAAAACAAAAACAATACATGTGGGTGCCTGATTTCAGTATGGATATTCTCGCTCCCATGCCCTCGCTCCTTCCCCACCCTCTTGGTAGACAATCCAGCCCTAACGCTAACAGCACTCCCCAGCACGTGCAGCCCCTCTCATTAGCCTGTATCCACAAGAGGCATCACTAATCAACCACTGCACTCTTCAGTTGAGCCTTGATATGCCTTAGAGTCCTTCACAACCTAGCCTGCCAGGCAATTGAAGTGGGCACAATAGATGAAATGTATTTGCTATCTTAATTGAGTCCTAGATTGAGTTTGGAAAAATGTCTCCATCTCCATCTTGACCTGCTGGGCCTCTTTGCCCATCAGTCTTCAACCCTCAGCCCTGAGTTCACTTGTCCTTCCCTGTACATCCTCACTTAGGGGTGGAAGAATGGTGTGGTTATAAAAATGGTGTCCCACGGTAGCTCTCCAGAGTGCTGGAACTGGTCTGTCTTCAGATAGTAACATGAACTGATAGAGAAGTTAAAACACATTAGCTGGGCATGGTGGCTTATACCTATAATCAATCCCAGCACTTAGGGAGGCCAAGGTGGGCAGATCACTTGAGGCCAGGAGTTTGAGATCGGCTCTGCCAACACGGTGAAACCCCATCTCTATCAAAAAATACAAAAATTATTGAACCCGGTAGGCAGAGGTTGCAGTGAGCTGAGATCGTACATGATGGTGCTCGCCTGTTAATCCCAGCTACTCGGGAGGCTGAGGCAGAAGAATCACTTGAATCTGGGACGCAGAGGTTGCAGTGAGCTGAGATCACACCACTGCACTCCAGCCTGGGTGACAAAGTAAGACCCTGACTCAAAAAAACAAAACAAAAACAAATCTGTACACCAAAAGAAAGGAAAACTCAATCCGAAAATGTTTAACATAAATGAGGGTGGGAGCCAGGCATTCTGGCTCACAACTATACTCCCAGCCTCGGGAGGCTGAGGCAGGAGAATCACTTTGAGGCTAGGAATTGGAGACCAGCCTGGGCAACATAGCAAGACCTCATCTCTTTTTTGTTTGTTTGTTTCCTTTGAGTCTCACTCTGTCACCCAGGCTGGAGTGCAGTGGCACGATCTCAGCTCACTGCAACGTCTGCCTCCCAAGTTCAAGGAATTCTCCTGTCTCAGCCTCCCGAGTAGCTGGGACTACAGGCATGTGCCACCACATCTGGCTAATTTTTGTATTTTTAGTAGAGGTGGGGACTCACCATGTTATCCAGGGTGGTCTCTAACTCCTGACCTCAGGTGCTCCGCCTGCCTCGGCCTCTCAAAGTGCTGGGATTACAGGCATGAGCCACCTCACCCAGCCAAAGGACTTCATCTCTTAAAAAAAAAAAAAACAACAAAAAACTTCGTATAAAAATTAGTTAAAGCCAGGCATGGTGGCTCATGCCTGTAATCCTAGCACTTTGGGTGGCCGAGAGTGGGGAGGCGGGTCACCTGAGGCCATGAGTTCAAGACCAGCCTAGCCAACATGGTGAAACCCCATCTCTACTAGAAATAAAACTAGCTAGGCATGGTGGCGGGCACCTGTAATCGCAGCTACTCAGGGAGGCTGAAACACGAGAATTGCTTGAACCCAGGAGGTGGAGGCTTCAGTGAGCCTAGATCGCGCCATTGCACTCCAGCCTGGGCAACAAGAGTGAAACTCCATCTCAAAAAAAAAAAGAAAAGAAAAAAAAAAAGAAATGATGGCCTTGGATAGATAAAGGTATTAGCTATGGAAGTGATGAGAAGCAGTCAGACTCGGGAGATATATATATATATATAATTTTTTATTTTGTTTTTTGTTTTGTTTGGAGACAGAATCTGGGTTGAAGAGATTTTCCTGCCTTGGCCTCCAGAGTAGCTGGGACTACAGACGTGCACCACCACACCTGGATAATTTTTTGTATTTTTAGTAGAGACGGGATTTCACCGTGTTAGCCAGGATAGTCTCAATCTCCTGACCTCATGATTTGCTTGCCTCGGCCTCCCAAAGTACTGGAATTACAGGCGTGAGCCACCGCACCTGGACAGTATTCATATTTCTTTAGCTTCTCAGGTGACCCTCGTCTAATCCTTGGATTTACCCATCCAGCCTTTCCACAAATTTTATTGGTTCTGCCATTAAAATACATCCCAAGTCTCACACCTGCAATCTCAGCATTTTGGGAGGCTGAGGGGGGGCGGATCACTTGAGGTCAGGAGTTTAAGACCAGCCTGGCCAACATGGTGAAACACCCTCTCTACTGAAAATACAAAAATTAGTGAGGCATGGTGGTGGGCACCTGTAGTCCCAGCTAGTCAGGAGGCTGAGGAAGGAGAATCGTTTGACCCCAGAAGGTGGAGATTGCAATAAGCCGAGAGTGTGCCACTGCACTCCAGCCTGGGCAGCAGAGCAAGACTCTGTCTCAAAAAAAAAAAAAAAGAATACCAATAAACAGCCCCTCCACCTCCAGACCTAGCATTGGTATGGGTCTTAAAAAGCTTGCCAGATTGCCAGGTGTTTCAAATCTGCAGCCAGACTTGAGACCAACCTAAAATAGCATTTCTCAAAGTTTGAAGTGCATGAGGGACACCTGAGAGTCTTGCTAGACCTCAGCAGGTAGAGACAGCGCCCGAGAGTCTTCGCCTCACACGTGACGCAGGTGCTGCTGATGCTGCCGGTCTATGGTTCGCACACTGAGTCCCGCCTAGAGCTCGTCCGCTCTGCCAGCCTCTGCTTCTCTGATGCCCTGCTTCTATCAAAAAGTGAGTCCCATCAGCATTACCTTGAATATATCCATAGTTTGACCACATCTCACTTTCTCTACCGCACTGGTGCTGGCCACTGTCCCTGTGTCACGGGGACAACCATCGTAGCCTCCCGGCTGCCTTCCCCCTCCTTCCATGTTTCCACTGACCGTGATTTTTCTGTACAGCAGCTAGAGTAGCCTTAAACTTCAGCTCAGATCATATTGCGGCATTCTCTGCTCAGTTCCCTGCAAAGGTCTACACAGCCTGCAATTTCGCCTCGCCCCTTCTTTTGATCTTATTTCCTGCCACTGTGTATCTCTTCCATGTTGCTCCAGCCATACTGGCCCCTGTACTGAACCACAAGCGTATTCCTGCACCTGGACCTTTGCCCTTCTCTCTCCTCGAAAGCTTCTCCCCTGTATCCACGTCACTTGCTCCCCCACTTCATCCAGGTCTCTGCTCAGATGTCCCCTCATCAGAAAGGTCTGCCCTGACCACCCTGTTTAATTAGCACTCACTCCCCTACCACCTCCACCTCACTCTCCACTTTATTATCTATTTATTTATTTCTTTATTTTGAGACAGTTTTGCTCTGTTACCCACGCTGGAGTAGAGTGGTGCCATTTTGGCTCACTGCAGCCTCAGCCTCTCGGGCTCCAGCAATTCGCCTGACTCAGCCTCCCAAGTAGCTGGGACTACAGGCTCCCGCCATCATGCCCAGCTCATTTTTGTATTTTTAGTAGAGACAGGGTTTCACCATGTTGGCTAGGCTCGTCTCAAATTCCTGACCTCAAGAGATTCATCCACTTCAGCCTCACAAAATGCTGGGATTATGGATGTGAGCCACAGTGCCCAGCTCTCTCCTCTTTATTAATTATCTCTTACTGTGTAACAGATTATCCCCAAGATGAATGACTTAAAACAGTAATCATGATGTACCATTTCACCTGGCTGCTGTGGAACCGGAATTCAGAAAGGGCATAGAGGAAACAGCTTTCTCTGTCCACAATGATTGGGACTACAGCTGTAACAGTCGGAGGCTGAGGACAGAGATCACGCATTCTTTGTCACCCAAGTGTAGCTGAGGCTGTCACTCAGAAACTCCAATGTGGCTTCCTTGTGGCTTGAGCTTCCTCGCAACATGGTGGCTGGATCCCAAGGCCAATCATCCCCAAGAGACAGAGAGCTGGGCAAAAACGGACCCTAGAAGCCACATCGCATCACTCAGCTGTATTCTATTCACCAGATATGGGCACGCAGACCAGCCTGTGCTCAAGGATAAGGAAACCAGCCTTCATCCTCTGAAGGAAGGAATGTCAAGGAATTTGCAGACATATTTTTAAATCCCTATGCTCCCCCTTACCTTGCTTTCTTTTTCTTGAGAACTCTATCTCTTCCTGATACCAATTGTGTGTCTGTTTATTGTCCTTCTTTCCCATCAATATGTCAATATCTGGAGTTGTGCGCAGTGGTGCACGCCTGTAATCCCAGCGCTTTGGGAGGCCAAGGCAGCGAATCACCTGGGGTCAGGAGTTCGAGACCAGCCTGACCAACATGATGAAACCCTATCTTTACTAATAATACAAAAATTAGCCAGATGTGGTGGTACATGCCTGTAATCCCAGCTACTCAGGAGGCTGAACCTGGGTGGTAGAGGTTGCAGTGAGCTGAGATTGCACTACTGCACTCCAGCCTGGGCAACAGAGCAAGACTCCATCTCAGAAAAAAAATCAGTATCTGCCTTGCTCACTCCTGCCTCCCCTTTGCTTATAGGCATGTGTAATACATAGTAGGTGCTCAGTATATATACACATATGAAACGCTTTGTGAATTTGCCAGTCTTCCTTGCTCAGGGGCCATGCTAATCTCTGTATTGTTCCAATTTTTGGCATATATTTTTGAATGAGTCAATTACCATGTATTCATCTCTGATAGATTTTGAAAACAAACTGGTTGCTGGGAATCCAAAGAACTGGATTGAGCAGCAGGGCACGGTGGCTCATGCCTGTAATCCCAGCACTTTGGGAGGCTGAGGCGGGCAGATTACCTGAGGTCAGAAGTTCAAGATCAGCCTGGCCAACATGGTGAAACTGCATCTCTACTAAAAATACAAACATTAGCTGGGCGTAGTGCTGGGTGCCTGTAACCCCAGCTACTCAGTAGGCTGAGGCAGGAAAATCACTTGAACCCAGGAGGCGGAGGTTGCAGTGAGCCAAGATTGTGCCACTGCACTCCAGTCTGCATGACAGCGAGACTCCATCTCAAAATAAATAAATAAATAAATAAAAATACAAAACAATTAGCTGGAAGTGACGGCCATCGCCTGTAATCCCAGCTACCTGGGAGGCTGAGGCAGGAGAATCGCTTGAACCTGGGAGGTGAAGTTTGCAGTGAGCTGACATCGTGCCATTGCACTCCAGCCTGGACCACAAGAGGGAAACTGTTTCAATTTAAAAAAAAGTAAAGAACTGGATTGAGGAAAAGACAGTCAACTCACGGAGAAGATGAGCAGAAGAAAAGCTTAATGAAGCCACGACTGTAACCATGAGGACTCCATAGCTGAGGGCAGGTCAGAGGGCTGCTTTCCCAACTGGCCTTGGCTGTAACCAAGCAGGTATCTAGCAGCCGGGGCAGCTCACCTAGGAGTGCCTGGCACCCTCTTCTTGGGATTATCTCTAATCTATACAAGTGAGTGACTTGCCTTCCCAAAACGGGTGCTTGTTCCAGAAGGGAAAGAACTGTGTCTTTTCTTTCTTTTTTTTTTTTTTTTTGAGACAGAGTCTTGCTCTGTTGCCAGGCGCCAGGCTGTAGTGCAGTGGCATGATCTCGGCTCACTGCAACCTCCGACTCCTGGGTTCAAGCAATTCTCCTGCCTCAGCCTCCCTAGCAGCTGGGACTACAGGCACGCGCCATCACGCCCAGCTAATTTTTGTGTTTTTTAGTAGATACGGGGTTTCACCACGTTGGCCAGGCTGGTCTTGATCTCTTGACCTCGTGATCCACCCGCCTTGGCCTCCCAAAGTGCTGGGATTACAGGCGTCAGCCACCATGCTCAGCTCTGTGTCTTATTATCTTGGCATACTAAGTATAATGCAACATACTTAAAACTCTGTGGCTACATAATTGAGGGTCAGTGGAACACTAACAGCTATGGTTGGTTTTTTTTTGTTTTTTTGTTTTTGTTTTGAGACAGAGTCTTGCTCTGTGGCCTAGGCTGGAGTGCAGTAGTGCCATCATAGCTCACTGCAGCCTCGAGCTCCTGGGCTCAAGCAGTCCTCCTGCCTCAGCCTCCCAAGTAGCTGGTATACAGGCAGACACCATACGTGGCTAATGTTTTGTACTTTTTTTTTTTTTTTTTTTTTTTAAGATGAGATTTCACCATGTTGGTCAGGCTGGTCTTGAACTCCTGACCTCAGGTGATCCGCCTGCCTTGGCCTCCAAAGTGCTTGGATTACAGGTGTGAGCTACCACGCCCGGCCCATGTTTTGTACTTTTTGTAGAAACAGTGTCTCACTATGTTACCCAAGCTAGTCTCCTAGGCTGGGCAACATAGTGAGACCCTGGGCTCGAGTGATCCACTCAGCCTCCCATAGGATGATTGCCGTGAGCCACCGTGCCCAGCACAACTGTTGTTTGTTGAGTGTGTGCTGGGTGCCAGGTACTTGTGTTAAACACTCGATGTGTACTGCCTCTGAATCCTCAAGCGAAATTATCTTCATTTCACAGATGAGGAAACTGAGGCCTAGAGAGATGAAAACACACAAGGGTCCAGCACATGGTCGGGCCCCAGTTAATATTTGTAGCATGATTAGATTCCAGTTATCTGGTTATGCCTCCATATTGGATACACTGGACCACCATATACTGTATGGAGTATATAATTGTGGATGTCATAGGAGTGTATAATTTAGGGGCAAATAAATGTATCTTTTGGCCACAGGCTACTAGCTCCTGAGAAGCCACATCCTGACTAATTCAGCAGAAGCCACATCATTCAGAGATAATGGGATGGAGACAGAGGTGCCTCCCATGGGTTGGGTGAGTCTGTTTTTCTGTATTAATACTGGGTAGCTGAGGTAGCAGTTTGGGAATTTTAAGCAAAGAAGAAGGATGTACATATCTGTGTGATTCTGTGAGAATGGCGGCCCCTGGCGCTGTGTGGCACATTCATGTCTTCCCAGGAAAATTTTCCTTCCATCAGCCATCCCACTGCCTTTAGGAAACCCCTTCCTGACTCCACTAGGGAATGGGGAAGCAATCAATCATGTTGCCTTATACTGCACACTCCCCATCTACCCGCCCAAGTCAGCCAATCAGAGACCTGTATTCCACACCCCTACCATCAACAATGCCCCTTCCTCATTGGTTCAGGGATGAACAAGAAATCACAATACACCAATCAGAGCACTCCCTGAAATTCCTCTGCTTCTGCTAGTGTAGAGAATACAGTTACCTCTAAAGTTTAAGAAAAAGTCTCCACATCAAGGGTCTTTAGATCTATGTTATCCTTGGGCCAGGCGCAGTGGCTTACACCTATAATCCCAACACTTTGGGAGGCCAAGGCAGGTGGATCACTTGAGGTCAGGAGTTCGAGACCCACCTGGGGAAACCCTGTCTCTGCTAAAAATACAACAACAATAAAAAACAATTAGCTGGGTGGTGGTACTGCCTGTAATCCCAGCTACTCAGAAGGCTGAGGGAGGAGAATTGCTTGAACCCAGGAGGCGGATGCTGCAGTGAGCCAAGATCACACCACTGCACTCCAGCCTGTCTGACAGAACAAGATTCCATCTCAAAAAAAGAAAAAAAAAAATCTGTTATCCTCACCCCCACCTCTGTCCCACATAGAGTCAATCTACCTAATTGCAGCTTCCTGAAGGCAAAGGGAAATTTCTGCCCACAATGCCCATCCTCCCAATGCTAATTTACATCTATCAGTTTATTAGACTTGGCAGGCAGGGCCTGGCAAAGGAAAGTATTGGCCTTTCCATTATATTTTGGGTGCTCTTTTAAAATAATTAAAACCCGGGTGCACTTTGGTACCAACAGAGCCCATGTGTAAAGGTCGATGCTGAATTCCCAGTAATGAAGGCTTTGAAGCATCCTGTCAGGCTTCCATTCGTGTCTACCAAACGGTGATTCTGTGCTAGTCATTGTGCTAAGCACTGGGCTGCAACAGTCAGAAGACCCTGTTCCAGAATTTGCAGCCACCAGCGGAGCAGAGCACTAGAGGTCAGCTTTCTTTGCCTTTAGCTGTGAAAACTGTTTCCTAAACCCACCTCCTAGGAGCCCCCATGGCACCTTGTTAGCCCCAGCTGGTGGCTTCAAACCTGCCAGCCTCAGCATCCTCCTCAGAGTACTTGAAATTCTGGTAATTCTTCCAGAAGATTCTCTCAGGTTTCTCCAACCATGCTCTCTATTCATTTAACTTGAAGTAATTTAGAATTTCAGAGTTTGACTTTATTTTGCAGTGTTTATTTCAAAACAAATTGTATTCCTTATTTAAAAATTCAAATACTGTGTGAATATATGCTATTAAAAGTTTCATCATGGTTGGATGCGGTGGCTCATGCCTGTAATCCCAGCACTTTGGGAGACTGAGGTAGGTGGATCACAAGGTCAAGAGATCAAGACTAGCCTGGCTGATATGGCGAAACCCCATCTCTACTAAAAAGACAAAAATTAGCCAGACATGGTGGTGGGCACCTGTAATCCCAGCTACTCAGGAGGCCAAGGCAGGAGAATTGCTTGAACCCGGGAGCCAGAGGTTGCGGTGAGGCGAGATCACGCCACTGCACTCCAGCCTGGGCGACAGGGTGAGACTCTGTCTCAAAAAACAAGAAAATAAAACTGGCACAGGCTGGAAGAGACTAAAGACAAAGATTAACCACATGCAATGTGGGACCCTGGGAGGGACCATGGAACACAAAAGGGACATTGGGGAGAGCAGCAATGGAACTGAAATGAGTTCTGTAGTGGTAATAATAACAGTGTTCCAGTGTTACATTTTCTGTTCTTGATCATTCCACCGTACGAGCTTGCAGACTGTTAGCAACAGAGTAAGGAAGGTGAGGATACAGGAGAACTCTGTACTGTTTTTGCAACTGTTCTTACGTGTAAAATTCACACTAAATGAATCGTTTTTAAAAATTAAATATTGGGGCTGGGTACAGTGGCTCATGCCTATATTCCCAGCACTTGGGGAGGCCAAGGTGGAAGGATCACTAAACCCCAGGAGTTGGAGACCTGCTGGGGCAATATACTAAGCAGTCCTCCCTCCTAAACCTTCCGAAGTGCTAGGATTACAGGTGTGAGCCACTGTACCCAGCAGGCCCTTTTATAAGGGGATCAATCCCCTCTAGAAGAGCTCTGATCTCCTGACTTAATTACCTCCAAAGGCCTCACCTCCTAGTACTGTCACTCTGGCCATTAAGTTTCCACACCTGAATTTTGGAGGAAATATTTAGACCATACAAGGGGTTTAGACATATGGACTAGAGCAGGGGTCCCCAACCCTCGGGCTGCGGACCCGTACTGGGCTATGGCCTGTTAGGAACCAGGCGGCAGGGCAGGGAGGGAGCGGCAGCCTGAGCTCTGCCTCCTGCCAGACCTGCATAGGTGTTAGATTCTCATAGGAATGGGAACCCTACTCTGAAATGCGCATGGGAGGGACCTAGGTTGCACGCTTCTTATGAGAATCTAATGCCTGATGACCTGAGGTGGAAGAGTTTCATTCCAAAACCATTTCCCCAACACCCCACCCATGGAAAAATGGTCTTCCACAAAACCAGTCCCTGGTGCCAAAAAAGTTGGGACCCACTGACCAGAGCTCTGAGTTTGAAGACACGTATTGGGAGGAAGTTACGCTGGATCTCTGTATTCTCCATTCTAGCAAGAGTGTGGAGGGAAGAGGAAGGGAGACAGAGAGATGGAAGGCGACAGCAGAGCTTACATTTATAACAATGACTAACTTCTGTATAGTGCTATGTCTATGGCTCTCAAAGTCCTTTTCCAACACCCGGCACTCAGGAAAAGCAGAGGAGATAAGAGGATCTGTCTAAAGCTCAGGGAGTTTAAGAGAAACCTGATGCAGAGACAGAGAATGTGTAATTGCAAAGTCCCGGGCCCTAAACAAATGAATAAATAACTACTTTCTGATGACCAAGTTGGCTGGAGAAGCAAGGTATTAGGGAACTGGTGAGGAGAGGGAGGGTGAATTGGAGAGGTACTTGTGCCAGAATAATTCTAAAGTTTGTCATTATCCAAAGTATATGGCTCTTGGGGATTTGGGCAAATTACTTAGCCATTTCGGTTCTGAAAGTAGACATGAGCTGATAAACACGTAGCCAAAGATTTGTTGTTGTTGTTGTTCTTGAGAAGAAGTCTTGCTCTGTCACTCAGTCTAGAGTGCAATGGCGAAATCTCAGCTCACTGCAACCTCCGCCTCCTGAGTTCAAACAATCTTACTGCCTCAGCCTCCTGAGTAGCTGGAATTACAGGTGTGCGCCACCACGCCCAGCTAATTTTTTGTATTTTTAGTTGAGACTGGATTTCACCCTGTTGGCCAGGCTGATCTCAAAGTCCTGACCTCATGATCTGCCCACCTCAGCCTCCGAAGTGCTGGGATTACAAGCATGAGCCACCGCACCCAGCCAAGATTTTCTTTAAAGTAAACAAATACTAGCTCAGCCAGGAGATCCAAGTTAACATCAGCAATGATAAGTCATGTTGATACCTTTGAACTGATGTGATGAGAAAAACCTCTGTGGTTTTCCTTCCACAAACGTTTAACAACAAATAAATCCCAAGTGAGGGACATTCTACAACATACTTGCCCAGTCCTCAAAACTGTCAAGTTTGTCAAAATAAGGGTAGCCTGAGAAACTGACAGCTAAGTGTAACCTAAAGAGACATCAGAACAAAATGTGGCTGGGCATGGTGGCTCATGCCTGTAATCCCAGCTCTTTGAGAGGCCAAGGCTGGCAGATCACCTGAGGTCAGGAGTTCGAGACCAGCCTGGCCAACATGGAGAAACCCTATCTCTAAAAAAAAAAGAACTAAATGTAATGTGGTATTTTAGATAGGACCCTAAGGCAGAAAAAAGACATTAAGTGAAAACCAAGGAAACCTGAAGACAGTATGCACTTGAATTCACAATAACGTATGACTGGCTGGGCACAGTGGCTCACACCTGTAATCCCAGCACTTTGGGAGGCCGAGACTGGCAGATTACCAGAGGTCAGGAGTTCAAGACCAGCCTGGCCCACATGACGAAACCAGGTGGGCACCTGTAATCCCAGCTACTCAGGAGGCTGAGGCAGAAGAACTGCTTGAACCTAGGAGGCAGAAGTTGCAGTGAGCCAAGATTGTGCCACTGCGCTCCAGCCTGGGCAACAGAGCGAGACTCCATCTCAGAAAAACAAAACAAGACAAAACTTGTTTCTACTAAAAATACAAAAATTGGTCGGGTGCGGTGGCTTACGCCTCTAATCCCAGCACTTTACAAGACCAAGGCAGGTGAGTCACTTGAAGTTAGGAGTTCGAGACCAGCCTGGCCAACATAGTGAAACCCTGTCTCTATTAAAAACACACAAAATTAGTTTGGCGTGTTGGTGGGTACCTGTAGTACCAACTACTGAGGAGGTTGAGGCATGAGAATTTCCTTTTTTTTTTTTTTTTTTT
>NW_022437032.1:4008005-4051725 GCF_009761245.1 Sapajus apella
CCATGCCCAGCTGATTTTTTGTATTTTTAGTAGAGACAGGGTTTCACCATGTTGACCAGGATGGTCTCGATCTCTTGACCTCGTGATCCACCCGCCTCGGCCTCCCAAAGTGCTGGGATTACAGGCTTGAGCCACTGCACCCGGCCTAGGCATGAGAATTTCTTAAACCTGAGAGGTGGAGGTTGCATGAGCCAAGATTATGCCACTGCACTCCAGCCTGGGTGACAGAGTGAAACTCTGTCTCAAAAAAAAAAGAAGAATGTACGGCTGATAGTTTATTGATTAAAATAAATGTACCATGTTAATGTAAGATGTGAGTAACAGGAGAAACTGTGTGGAGGTTATATGGTAACTCAGTGCAATCTTTTCCATTTTTCTGTAAACCTAAAACTGTTCTAAAATTAAATAGAAGAGAATTTGCCAGGTGTGGTGGCTCACCTGTATCCCAGCACTTTGGGAGTCCGAGGCGGGTGGGTAACCAGGTCAGGAGTTTGAGACCAGCCTGACCAACATGGTGAAACCCCATCTCTACTAAAAATACAAAAATGAGCTGGTGGGGGGGGGTGGGCGCCTGTAATGCCAGCTACTCAGGAGGCTGAGGCAGGAGAATTCCATGAATCCATGAGGTGGAGGTTGCAGTGAGCCGAGATTGCACCACTGCACTCCAACCTGGGTGACAGAGTGAGACTCTGTCTCAAAAAAAAAAAAAAGAAGGGAATTGACTCTAACGCAAAAAAAACACACAAATATTTCTGCATTTATAACATAAGTAGTAATAAAATCTATGACAAATACAGTCAAAAGACATGGCAGGGGATAGAATTATATTGCTACAGGATTTTTACATTATATGCGAAGTGTTATCATTTGATGATACATTGTCATAAGTTGAAGATGCATATTTTAAACCCTAGAGCCACTGAAAAAAAAAATCTAGCTAGTAAACCAGTCATGGAAATAAAACGGAATCCTAGAAAATAACTCAATCCGAAGAGAGCCAGGAAAAAAGGAGGCAAAAGAATAAGCCACAGACAGGACAGTGAAATATAAAGAGCAAGGTGGTAACTTTAAGTTCAACCACATAACAATTCCTGTAAGGGTAAATGATCTAAATAGTCCAATTCCAGTCAGAGATCGTTGGGTTTTTGTTGTTGTTTTGTTTTGTTCTGAGACAGAGTTTCACTCTTTTTGCCCAGGTTGGAGTGTAATGGCAAGATCTCGGTTCACTGCAACCTCTACCTCCTGGGTTTAAGTGATTCTTCTGCTTCAGCCTCCGGAGTAGCTGGGATTACAGGTGCATGCCACCACACCCAGATAATTTTTTTTATTTTTAATAGAGTTGGGGTTTCAACATGTTGGCCAGGCTGGTCTCGGACTCCTGGCCTCAGGTGATCCACCCGCCTCTGCCTCCCAAACTGCTGGGATTACAGGCGTGAGCCACCGCACCTGGCCTAGATTGTTGACTTTGTAAAAGAGCAAGTCCCAACCTTATGCTGTCTCTAAGAAACCCCACTTTATTTCTTTATTATTTTTTTGAGACAGTCTCACTCTGTTGCTTGGGCTAGAGTGCAGTGGCACAAACTCAGTTCACCGCACCCTCTGTCTCCCAGGTTTAAGTGATTCTCCTGCCCCAGCCTCCTCAGTAGCTGGGATTACAGGAGCGTGCCAGCATGTCTAATTTTTGTATTTTTCATTAGAGACGAGGTTTCACTATGTTGGCCAGGCATGTCTCTAACTCCTGACCTCAGATGATCTGCCCGCCTTGGCCTCCCAAAGTGCTGGAATTACAGGCATAAGCCATTGTGCCCAGCCTGAAACCCCACTTTAAATATAAAGACCCAGATAGATGAGAAGTAAAGAATTGAAAAATATATTCCGGCCGGGCGCGGTGGCTCAAGCCTGTAATCCCAGCACTTTGGGAGGCCGAGGCGGGTGGATCACGAGGTCAAGAGATCGAGACCATCCTGGTCAACATGGCGAAACCCCGTCTCTACTAAAAATACAAAAAAAAATTAGCTGGGCATGGTGGCGCGTGCCTGTAATCCCAGCTACTCAGGAGGCTGAGGCAGGAGAATTGCCTGAACCCAGGAGGCGGAGGTTGCGGTGAGCCGAGATCGCGCCATTGCACTCCAGCCTGGGTAACAAGAGTGAAACTCTGTCTCAAAAAAAAAAAAAGAAAAATATATTCCATGCAAACACAAAGCCTAATAAAGTGGAATGGCTGCATTAATTTCAGACAAAGGAGATTTCAATTTGAGAAATATTTCCAGAGATAAAATGGGACATTTCAAAATGATAATAGTCAGCTCACCAAGTGACACAATCCCAGCTATGTACATCCTGATAACAAAGACCTAAAACAATAAAGCATGCATGTGGCTTGGAATTCAAAACAAAAATATGAATTCTGATTGACATATGAAGCGGGAGTTTATCCACAGGATAAATTCCTGTAAACTGAGATGCTGGGTGAAAGCATATGTTTAAAGTTTGACGAATACTGCCAAACTGCCCCCAAATGAAGTTATACCAAGTTATAGTCAATTGGTGCAAAAGTAATTTCTGCAATTATTTTTACACCAACCGATTATAACTTGCCATTCAAAAGTAAGGCAAAAGTGGCCAGGCGTGGCGGCTCACGCCTGTAATCCCAGCACTTTGGGAGGCCAAGGCATGTGGATCACCTGAGGTCAGGAGTTCAAGACCAGCCTGGCCAACATGGTGAAAGCCTGTGTCTACTAAAAATACAAAAATTAGCCAGGCTTGGTGGCAGGCGCCTATAGTCCCAGCTGCTGGGGAGGCTGAGGCAGGAGGATCTCTTGAACCCAAGAGGTGGAAGTTGCAGTGAGCCGAGATCACACTACTGCACTCCAGTCTGGACAACAGAGCAAGACTCTGTCTCCAAATTAAAAAAAAAAAAATTTTAATAGACTGGGTGTGGTGGCTCACGCCTATAATCCCAGCACTTTGGGAGGCCAAGGTGGGCGGATCACCTGAGGTCAGCCTGGCCAACATAGTGAAACCCCATCTTAAAAAAAAAAAAAACTTTTTTTAAACTAATTAATTATTTATTTATTTTTAAAAGATGGGATTTCACCATATTCGTCAGGCTGGTCTCGAATTCCTGACCTCAGGTGATCCACCCACCCCAGCCTCCCAAAGTGCTGAGATTACAGTCGTGATCCACCGTGCCTGGCAAAAATATTTTTTTTAATAAAAAGCAAAAATTGGCTGGGCGCGGTGGCTCACGCCTATAATCCCAGCACTTTGGGAGGCCGAGGCAGGTGGATCATGAGGTCAAGAGATCGAGACCATCCTGGTCAACATGGTGAAACCCCGTTTCTACTAAAAATACAAAAAATTAGCTGGGCATGGTTGGCACACGCCTGTAGTCCCAGCTACTCGGGAGGCTGAGGCAGGAGAATTGCTTGAACCCAGGAGGTGGAGGATGCGGTCAGCGGAGATCATGCCATTGTACTCCAGCCTGGGTAACAAGAGCGAAACTCTGTCTCAAAAAAAAAAAAAAAGAAAGGCAAAAATTGCAATTACTTTTGCACCAGTCTAGTACTCCCCCAACAATAAAAGATAGAAAAATACAAGAGCAACTGCGGTCAGCAATAACCACCCCAATAAGAACAACAGCTAAGCTTTTCTGAGCATGTACTGTGTGCCAGGCTATAGCAAACATGTGCCTATTTATCAGCCTTTCACTCCCATTTGAGAGGTGCCCCGCTTCTTCCCTGTTTCGCAGAAGATTGCTGGGTAGAGGATTATAAAAAGTGCTGTGAGTGCAGGAAGTCAGATATTACAAGTTATGAGGACCACAAGTCCTGGAAATCTTTGTTTATACACATTTTCTATTTTCCTGTGACCTCAGATAAATAAAAATGAAGCGTAGAGCAGCTAATTCATCTTTCCCTCTCTCTTAGGATTGCTTTGCTTTGCTTGACTATTTTGGCTTCTAAGACCGGAAGCCACCTTCCAATAAAGCTTTCTTAATGGACACTGAAGTGGGAATGTCCTGTCATTTTTACGCATCATAAAATATTTTTCTTTCGACTGTTTCTCAAGCATTTAACCCAAATCAAGTGTTTTACCTTTGTGTGTGTGTACGTGTGTGTGCACTACACACAAACTGAGCAGTGTGTCCCTCCCTGTCAAAGGTTTTCAACCACCCCGTGCCCCTCCCTCTAACGCACACCCGCTTTACTTTCCTTCCATTGTGAAAAGAAAATTCCATGAATGCAAAAGCTGAGACGCATGAATTTTTTTTTCTCCTCAAGGTGCTTACCTAAGGTGAGCCTTAGGATTGAAATGCAAAGGGTCATCAAACACATCTCCATGGCATTAGAGAAGACAGGCAGTTATCAGATGGTTTGACTGATTGGAAGCCGAGTATTGGGGAAGGAAACCACTTTCAATATTGCGAATCGGGGGGTTTACAACAGACTGTGTCTGGCCTGGCCGTTATCCTTGCTAACTTTTACTTAGAGTGTATTAATTTTTTATTTTTCTACCAGTATTAGCCAACACAGGTTTTCGTTTTATAAATTAAAGGGCTAGAAAATCTCTCCACGTTGCTGCCTGCCAAGGGAATCCCAAATGACTCCAGGTAATCCCCACAGTAATCGGAGTGGTCTGTTTTCTAAAACGAGGGTGTGGAACAATAGAAGGCAGGTTGTAGATTTGCTTCCAAGATGCTAACTTCTGTTTCTGAAAATTCCAAGGTGAATTGAAAGCCATCAGTGAAAACTCCTGTGGACTTAGAGGGGGGAAAAAAGAAAATCTCAGCTGCTCCCAATGCATAAAGGTCATTTTAAATCAATTTTGGCTTTCTTTCTGGCTAAAGACATTCTTAGAATTTGAAAAAGCGAAACTAAGGCAAGAGGATTGCTGGAGGCCAGGAGTTCAAGACCAGCCTGGTCAACATAACTGGACCTGCTCACTACCAAAAACAAAAACAAAAAACTTTTGAAAAAACCCATTCACTGGACAAGTTATAATGTTCAGTATAATCATTAAATATATATAATCACTATAATATATAATCGCTATAATCGTAAAAATGACAAGGATTTAAAAGCCAGATTTCAACTTGTTGAGAAAGAGTTTAAAAGGCAATGCGGGCAGAGGAGCCCAGAGAAGTTTCCTTCCAGTCTGCGCAGGGTAACTTGAAGGAAAATCCTGACTCCAATTATAAAGCAAGGACAAACCCTCGAATCGTTTCAATACATCCATCTTCCCTGGCCAAATTGTATTCTTTCTCCTTCTCTCCACCCCCTTCTGCATTTCCATCAACAATACGGCTACCTCGGCTGAGCCCCTTGGTCAGCAAATAAAGGGAGAGGGCGAGGTAAATTTGCTTCCCAGCAATTATTTTTGTGAGGTCATGGAGTGAGGCGTTAAAAGAATACTACCGTGGAGGGGAGTATTCAGTAACTGTATGATGTGTGCTGCAAAACTGACAAAAGAACTCAGCCAGTCTTTTACTTTCATACCCACAGCAATCATTGACCACGGGGTCTTTGTTCCCTAAATTCATCTAAGAGGAATCTTTCACATGAACGCCCCTGCATGGCCGCTAATCCCCTCTGCACTCAGCTTCCCGAAGAATGTCCATTTGGTCATTTGCTCTGTGTCTACACCTGCAAATTATCAGGATAATTTTGATCTTAAGAAAATAAAAGAACAAATGGGTAGGGGGAGGGAAGGAAAGAAAAAAAATCCGCTAAGGGCTTTAGTATCTAGAGCAGGAATTAGCAAAGTCTTTCTGTAAAGGGGCAGATGGTGAATATTTTCGGCTTTGCGGATCCTAGGGCTTCTGTGGTAAGACCACACAACTCTGTGTTCCGGCACAAAAGCAGCCCTGAGCAACACTTGCATATAAATTATGGTGGTGACTGTCCCGAAGAAGTTTTCTTTGTGGATACTGAAATTTGAATTTTATATAATTTTCATGTGTCACAAAATATTATTCTTTTGATTTTTTCTTTTTTTTTTTTTTTGAGAGAGTCTTGCTCTGTCATTCAGGCTGGAGTGCAGTGGCGGGATCTCTGCCTCCCAGGTTCAAACGGTTCTCCTGCCTCAGACCTCTGAGTAGCTGGGATTACAGGCATACACCACCATGTCCAGCTAATTTTGTTATTTTTAGTAGAAATGGGGTTTCACCATGTTGGCCAGGCTGGTCTCCAACCCCTGCCCTCACGTGATCTGCCCACCTTGGCCTCCCAAAGCTCTGGGATTTCTCATCCAATTTAAAAATTTGATTTTTTTTTTTTTTTTTAAGATGGAATCTCGCTCTGTTGCCCAGGCTGGAGTGCAATGGCATGATCTCGGCTCACTACAACCTCCGCCTCCTGGGTTTAAGCGATTCTTCTGCCTCAGCCTCCCAAGTAGCTGGGATTACAGGCACATGCCACCATGCCTGGCTGATTTTTGTATTTTTAGTAGAGATGGGTTTCACCATATTGGCCAGGCTGATCTCGAACTCCTGCCCTTGTGATCTGCCTGCCTCAGCCTCTGAAAATGCTGGGATTACCGGCATTAGCCACTGTGCCTGGCCAAAATATTGAATTTTTATTGGCTATAAAAGCCATTCTGTTCATGAGCAGACTTGGCCAGGACGGGAGCTTACAGACCCTTGATCTAGAGCAAACTAGCCTTAGAGATGTCTTTTGGTCGGAGGGACGTGAACCATATTAAATAAGTCTCATGGGCAAGTGTGGATGAACACTTGAAAACACAGTTGGGTGATAATTTCTGGATTTTAATATCCTATTTGAAATAGTATGAGGAATTCCAGGAATTTAAACCAGGAAATTAGACGCCCTGCCACATACACTAAAGAGTCCTTATCAGGCGTTTAATTGCAAACGAACCCATCCAAAGCCTAAGGAATTTAGCATTCTGGTCATACAGAGAAATCTCTCACCCAAGCGCCCTCCTGCAAACCATGTTCTCAACCTTGGCTGACATTTTGGGCCAAATACTTCCCTACTGTGCATCGCAGGGTGTTTAGCAGCATCCATGGCCTCTACCCACCAGATGTCAGGTGACTCTTCCAAGCTGTGATAACCAGAAAGGTTCCCAGACATTGCCAAATGCCCCTTGGGAGGCAAAATCTTCTCCAGTTGAGAATCACTGATCTCAATCAACTTCATCAGTGGAACTTTCTGTGATAAATGAAATGTTCTATATGGAAACTCTCCACTAACCATTTGCCACATGTGGGTACTGAGCACTGGAAATACACTAGCATGCCTGGGGAGCTCCATTTTTAATTTTAAATTTTTTTTTTTTTTTTTTTTTTTTTGAGACGGAGTCTTGCCATCACCAGGCTGGAGTGCAGTGGTGCAATCTCAGCTTACTGCAAACTCCTGCTCCCAGGTTCAAGCAATTCTCTCTGCCTCAGCCTCCTGAGTAGCTGAAAGTACAACCACCACACCCAGCTAATTTTTGTATTTTTAGTAGAGATGGGATTTTACCATATTGGCTGGGATGGTCTCAATCTCTTGACCTCGGGATCCACCTGCCTCTGCCCCACATAGTGCTGGGATTAAGGCATGAGCCACCGTGCCCATCCAACTTTAAATGTAAATTGCCACATGTGGTTAGTGGCTACCATATTGGACAATGCTGCTCTAAATCATGACCAAACCCACCACCACACAAAGAAGGGTGTGAGAAGAAGCACAGCCTTGTGGTAAGTGCAGGGGTTTGTGAGTTAGACGCCACATTCTGTTATTCATTCATTTATTCAGTCAACACATATTTATTGAGCATCTACTATGTGCCTAGCACTGTGCTGGGGATACACAGATGAACAGGAGTAATAAAGTCCCTGTCTTTATGAGGCTTTCATTTCTAGTGATGAGGACAAACCAAAATTTAAATTGAAGTAAAGTAATTGCAAGTCACGATCAGGGTTTTCTGCTATAGAACAAAAGGGTTGGAAAAGGTCCTCCTTTAAAGCAGACATTCAGGAAACGCATCTCCAAAGCCTACTAGACAGCTTAGATTTAAATATGTAGCTTAAAATTGCAGTGTGAGTTGCCTAATGAAGTCCACAATGCCTGCTCTTCAAACATTTTGGGCTGAGTGCAGTGTCTCACCCCTGTAGTCCCAGCATTTCAGGAGGCCAAGGCAAGAGGATCACTTGAGCCCAAGAGTTTCAGACAAGCCTGGGCAACATAGTGAGACCCACCTCTAAAAATAAACAAGCCTAGGTGTGGTGGCTCACGCCTGTAACACCAGCACTTTGGGAGGCTGAGGTAGGTGGATCACTTGAGGACAGGAGTTCAAGACCAGCCTGGCCGACGTGGTGAAACCCCAACTCTACTAAAAATTAAAAAAAAAAAAAAAAAAAATTAGCTGGTGTGGTGGCAGGCACCTGTAATCCCAACTACTTGGGAGGCTGAGGCAGGAGAATCACTTGAACCCAGGAGGCAGAGGTTGCAGTGAGCCAAGATTGTGCAATTACACTCCAGCCTGGGTGACAGAGCTAGACTTCGTCTAAAATAAATAAACAGACGGATAAAAGCCATGGCTGCAGCGTGGCTTCCTGACCCACGTGCTCCTTGAGAGCCAACAGCGGTGAGTCAGGAGTAGGAACAGACAGACCACAGCTTCGCGGTACCTGGAACTGCATTTTCCTCAAAAAGCCCGCCAATCTTCATAATGATTTTTACATCTACTGTAAACATTTTACATTTTTACAGACAAGGGGAACTGAGGCACATTAGCTGGTTAAACATTGCACAGCTAGAATAGAGCTCAGATTAGAACCCAGGCAGCCAAATGGAATCTGAATCTACTATTGTACTAACTAAAGCAACTCATTTGAATTTTCCAGAGCGCTATAAGACCAAAAGCGTATTAGAATATTAGAATTAATTTAGTTTCTCTCTCTTTTTTTTTTTTTTTTTTTTTTTTGAGATAGAGTCTTTCTCTGTCGCCAGGCTGGAGTGCAGTGGCATGATGTCGGCTTGCTGCAACCTCCGCCTCCCAGGTTCAAGTGATTCTCCTGCCTCAGCCTCCCGAGTAGCTGGGACTACAGGCATGTGCCATCACACCCAGCTAATTTTTTTATTTTTAGTAGAGACGAGGTTTTACCATGCTGGCCAGCCTGGTCTCGAACTCCTGACCTCGTGATCCACTCGCCTGGGCCTCCCAGAGAGCTGCGATTATAGGAGTGAGCCACCACGCCCAGCAGAATCAGTTTTTAAACAGTGACACCAGCCAGGTGTGGTGGCTCACACCTGTAATCCCAGCACTTTGGGAGGCCAAAGCAGGCAGATTACTTGAGGTCAGGAGTTCAAGAACAGCCTGGCCAACATGGTGAAACTCCATATCTACTAAAAATACAAAAATTAGCCAGGCGTGGTGGTGCACACCTGTAATCCCTGCCATTGAGGAGGCTGAGGCATGAGAATGGCTTGAACCCGGGAGGTCATGCCACTGCACTCCAGCCTGGGCGACAGAGTGAAACTGTGCCTAAAAAAATAAACAGCGATATTTTAGGAATAAGAGAGAAAGAGAGAGGGAATAGTAAGATAGGCTCTCCTGTTCTGAGGAAGAAAGACTTCTGCATTCTTCAACTCTTGACTGAAATATCCTAGCCACGGAGAATTCCTCAATAATCAATTGTGACTCATCTTGGGCGTGTGAAATCTCTCTCTCCCAGATGCTATGGAAAACACTGCCTTTCATTCATAATTCTTGGTGAAATCTGGCGTTCTGGATCAGTTAGGAAACTCTCAGCTATAAATAAGGAAAAATTCAACTCACGTTTCTCCAGCAACACCCCCACAGTTTTTCATCGTCAAAATGAGGCTGGCTTTTCCAAATGCAATTACGTAACTGTGGTCTGCAAAAGACAGTAACCCTCATTATTTGAGGCCTGCATATTTGCAAATTCACCTACTCACTGAAATTTATTTGTGACCCCCAAAATAATACTCCTGGTGCCCTTAAGGTCATTTGCAGACATGCACAGGGCAGTGCCTGACAAGGACAGGGAAACACGCCACCTTCTCATTGTGGCTCTTCTTCTGTAAATGAGTGTCCTTTTCTGGGTGTATTTATTTATTTTTAAATGTTATTTTTATTTATTTTTTGAGACAGAGTCTTGCTCTGTCACCCAGGCTGGAGTGCAGTGGCGCAATATCAGCTCACTGCAATCTCTGCCTCCCGGGTTCCATCTATTCTCCTGCCTCAGCCTCCTGAGTAGCTGGGATTACAGGTGCCCGCCACCAACCCCCAGTTAATTTTTGTATTTTTAGCAGAGATGGGGTTTCACCATGTTATCCAGGCTGATCTCAAACTCCTGACCTCAGGTGATCTGCCTTCCTCAGCCTCTAAAAGTGCTGGGATTACAGGCATGAGCCATTGTGCTCTGCCCCACTGTATTTCCTTCTAGAAGTTTTATAATCTCAGATCTTATGTTTACATTTTTAATCCTTTTTTTAAATTATTATTTTTGTCGGCATGTAGTCTTGCTATGTTTCCCAGGCTGGTCTCAAACTCCTGGCCTCAAGCAGTCTCCTGCCTCAGTCTCGCATAGCGATGGGATTACAACTGTGAGACACCACCCGTAGCCCTGGTTTCTAATCCATTTTGAATTAATTTTTGTGTATAGCATAAGAAGATAAGAGCACATCTTTATTCCTTTGCATGTAGATATCCAGTTTTCCCAGCACCATTTGTTGAAGAGACTATCCTTTTCCCATTGTGTAGTTTTGGCACCCTTTTCAAAGATCATTAGTCTGTATACATGAAGGCTTATTTCTGGGCTCTCTATTCTGTGCCAGTGATCTACTTCTTTTTACAGCTGAACAATATTCTGTTGTATAGATACGCCATATTTTATTTATCAATTTGTCAGTGAGTGGACATTTGGGTTATTTCTGCTTTGTGGATGTGAAGAATAACGCTGCTATAAACATTTGTATACACGTTTCTGTGTAGAGGGCCAGGCACGGCGGCTCCTAGCACTTTGGGAGGCCAAGGTGGGCAGATCTCTTGAGGTTGGGAATTTGAGACCAGCCTGGCCAACAGGGTGAAACCCCATGTCTACTAAAAATGCAAAAAAAATAAAAATTAGCTGTGTGTGGTGGCATGTGCTTGTAATCCCAGCTACTTGGGAGGCTGAGGCACTAGAATTGCTTGAACCCTGGAGGAAGAGGCTGCAGTGAACCAAGATCACACCACTGTACTCCAGCCTGAGCAACAGAGTGAGACCCAGTCTTAAAAAAAAAAAGTTTCTGTACAAACATATGTTTTTATTTCTCTTGACCATACACCCAGGAGTAGAACTTCTGGTTCAAACGAAAATTCTACGTTTAGTATTTTAAGAAACTACCAGACTGGTTTCCAAAGCAGCTGTACCGTTTCTACTCATACCAGCCGTGCATGAGGGTTCTGGTTTCTCTACATTCCTTGCCAACACTTGTTACTGTCCACATTTTTTATTGTAGCCACGCTAGAGGGTCTCAGGTGGCATCACAATGCACTTATGATTTGCATTTCCCTAACGACTAATAATCTTGAATATCTTTTCATGTGCTTTTTGGCCATCGGTGCATGTACTTTGGAGAAATGTCTATTCATTTTTTTCCCCATGTTTTAATTGGATATTTTGCCTTAAAAACAATGAATACAGGCTGGGTGTGGTGGCTCATGCCTGCAGTCCCAACACTTTGGGTGGCCAAGGCGGGCAGATCACCTGAGGTTAGGAGTTCGAGACGAGCCTGGCCAACATGGTGAAACCCTGTCTCTACTAAAAATACAAAATTAGCCAGGCATGGTGGTGCATGCCTGTAATCCCAGGCTAAGGCAGGAGAATCACTTGAACCCAGGAGGCAGAGGTTGCGGTGAGCCAAGATTGTGCCACTGCACTCCAGCCAGGGCAACAAGAGCAAAATTCCATCTCAAAAAAAAAAACAACCAATGAATACAATTGACAAGTGCTGAGAGTTTATGTATTTTGGATACTTACCAGATATGTGATTTGTAAATACTTTATGGAAAAGCATTAATTAAGGAAGTGAAATGATCAGATTAGTGGCTTAGAAAAATGAATTATACAGGTTTATTCATCATTAACTGTTCCCAAGAGATAAAGATGATAATGGTACCCATGGATGTTTTTATATGTTCAACTCATCAACTAGGAATGATGTATTTCAAAGACCATCAGTGGCCAGAATAATGATACATTTATAAGTTACTGCTATTTTAAGCATTTCACACGTTTTAAACTTGTGTAATCTTTCTATAATTACTCTTTTTTTTTTTTTTTTTTTTGAGACAGAGTTTCACTCTTGTTACCCAGGCTGGAGTGCAATGGCGCGATCTCGGCTCACCGCAACCTCCGCCTCCTGGGTTCAGGCAATTCTCCTGCCTTAGCCTCCTGAGTAGCTGGGATTACAGGCACGCGCCACCATGCCCAGCTGATTTTTTGTAGTTTTAGTAGAAACGGGGTTTCACCATGTTGACCAGGATGGTCTCGATCTCTTGACCTCGTGATCCACCCGCCTCGGCCTCCCAAAGTGCTGGGATTACAGGCGTGAGCCACCGCGCCCGGCCTCTATAATTACTCTTTTTTTTTTTTTTTTTTTTCTTTTCTTCAGACAGAGTTTCACTCTGTTGTCCAAGCTGGAGTGCAGCAGTGCAATCTCAGCTCACCGCAACCCACGCCTCCTGATGCAAGCAATTCTCCTGGCTCAGGCTCCCAAGTAGCTGGGATCACAGACACGCATCACCACACCTGGCTAATTTTTGTATTTTTAGTAGAGATGGAATTTCTCCATGTTGGCCAGGCTAGTCTCGAACTCCTGGCCTTATGTAATCCACTCATCTCGGCCTCCCACAGTGCTGGGATTACAGACATGAGCCACCGCACTTGGCCTGTAATTACTCTTAGCTATCCCTTTTTTTTTTTTTTTTTTTTTTTTTTGAGACAGAATCTAGCTCTGTTGCCAGGCGAAAGTGCAGTGGCATGATCTCGGCTCACTGCAACCTCCACCTCCTGGGTTCAAACAATTCTCCTGCCTCAGCATCCCGAGTAGCTGGGATTACAGGCAGGCGCCACCACACCCAGCTAATTTTGTATTTTCAGTAGAGACAGGGTTTCACCATGTTGGTCAGGATGGTCTCAATCTCTTGACCTCGTGATCCACCTGCCTCGGCCTTCCAGTGCTGGGATTACAGGCGTGAGCCATCGTGCCCAGCCTGTATTTGTTTTTATTAATGAAGTAGCATATCATTTAGAAAGACACCCTCAGTCTTAATTGAAGTCTATTTCAGAAAGGATATTAACTTTTTTTTCTTCTTTGAGACCGCATCTTAATCTGTCACCAGGCTGGACTGCAGTGGTGAGATCTCAGCTTACTATGACCTCTGCCTCCTGGGTTCAAGCAATTCTCCTGCCTCAGCTTCCCAAATAGCTGGGAACTACAAGCACATGCCACCAGGCCTAGCTAATTTTTATATTTTTTTAAAGTAAAGTTGGGATTTCACCATGTTGGCCAGGATGGTGTCGATCTCTTGACCTCATGACCCACCCACCTCAGCCCCCAAAGTGCTGGGACTACAGGTGTGAGCCACCACACCTGGCCTCAGATAATAATTTACGAGTAAAATATCACGGTATGTATCAAGGAGCTCCTCTTCCTGTAGAGGAGCAAAAGTGGTTTTCTGTTTGATTTTTTTTGTTTTTGTTTTCCGCCAGCACCGTAACTGTTCAGTCCCTCAGCAGTAAGGAGAGCACTGTGAACACTTTCTAGGATCCACACCTTCAGCCCCAGCTCAATGGGAAATCTAATTAATTTCGGGCAGGCTGGCCAGAGTTTCTCAGTGAACAGCTTGGCTAGAAGAATCCCGGGCTAAACTTTAATAAGGTTGAATTCAGATTGCGGCTGAAGCAGCTTGGGCGTGTAAATTGCAGGAAGTGCCCGAGAACTAAAGATGCCCCCTCTGAAGCGGTTGTGTCAGGAAGGGGTGGCATCAAGGATCGTAAATTGCCCTGTGGCTTTTCAGGGGTTTATGAGCTCCCAGGCTGCCTCCACAATGGGATGCAGGATGACTCTTAACACCTCATTAAGGATGTTTTTTACCAAATGCTGATAATAAAAAACAGCCCTAAAAGCCCAGCTCATTTTTATTCAGAATCCTCTCCTGTGAAATATAAAAAGATGTCATAAAATGGAAATACAATGGAGACCCCCATCTTGGGTGGACTCATTATATCGTTCATGTGGACAGATCCTGGGGAAGTCAAGGCTGGGTCCCCACGATGGGAAACTGCCTCTTTCTCCTGGCAAAGGGCAAAGCTGCCTTCAGTTTCTGGAGAAATGAAACGCCAGAGATTCATAATCCCACCTTGTTCCATCACCAACTAAAATCTTATTTTGAACTTTTCATCTCTGATCACAGGAGAGTTTTGCCACTGGGGCCTTTCATGAGCTAACCCTGAAGCCCTTTTATTTATAGAATAGTGTATGGCATCTATCTGGGTCAAAACTCATTTTATTTCTTTAAAAAGGGCCAGCCTGGGTGCAGCGGCTCATGCCTGTAATCTTAGCACTGTGTGAAGCTGAGGTGGCAGAGTTAGCTTGAGCCCAAAAGTTTGAACCAGCCAGGGCAACATAGACCCCTTTTCTACAAAAATTAAAAAATTAGCTGGCCATGGTTTCAAGCACATGTAGTCTCAGCTACTTGGGAGCCTGAGGGTGGAGGATTGTTTGAGCCCAGGAGGTTGAGGCTGCAGTGAGCCACAATCGCACCATTGCATTCCAGCCTGACTTACGAAGCGAGACCCTTCCTAAAAAAGAAAAAAAGGGTGGTGCGGGGGTGGGAGTGGAGAGCAAGTGCTGAAAAGGAGGATGTATTCATAAAAGCTGGAACAGTGAAAAAAGTTGCTACATGTAAGCCCGGACGGTTATTTTTGTTTCCAGAGATTCTGGCATGAGGCAATGCAATTGGAAGTTAAATTTGGACCACCGAATGGAAAACCTCAGTCACTGGCAGAACTGTATGACTCTGGCTTGAGCCTCTTCTCTCTGTCTCTTACTCTGTAAATGACAGGAGTAGTACCTACCTCTGGGGTGTACTCCGAGGATCAAATGAGATGATGCGGCAATATACTTGGTGTGGTCATCGACAGCCCTCAGTGAAGGGCATTAATACTTAGTATTCATTCATTCAACAGATACTTACTGAGCACCCGTGTGTGCCCAGCACTGTTCCAACATCGCACAGCAACAAGTTCATACCCTCTTGAACTGACCTTTCAGTGATTGTTCTCCAGGGCACAGGATGGTAAAAGCAAGTGGGATCTAATTGCTACTCTACCCCTTGCTAGGTGTGTGAGCCCCTCAGGCTCTGGAGTGAGGGGTTCCCCAGGAGTTGCCACCCTTTTCTTGATTTATTTTATTTTATTTATTTTGAGATGGGGTTTGGCAGATCATGCAATGGCATGAGCTCCACTCACTGCAACCTCTGCCTTCTGGGTTCAAGCGATTCTCCTGCCTCAGTCTCCCGTGTAGTAGGGATTACAGGTGCCCACCACCACACCCAGCTAATTTTCATTTTTGTTAAGAGACGGGTTTCTCCTTGTAGGTCAGGCTGGTCTCAAACTCCTGACCTCAGGTGATCCGCCCACCTCGGCCTCCCAAAGTGCTGGGATTTCAGGTATGAGCCACTGTGCCCAGCCCCTTTTCTTGATTTAGACCAGAGCTTCTCAACCTCAGATCTATCAGCATTTGGGGCCATGTAAGTTTTTTATTGGGTGAGAAGGAGGCGGCTCTGCACAGTGTAGAATGCTGAGCAGCATTCTGGCCTCTGTTCACTAGCTGCCGGCAGCACCTGCATCCCAAGTTGTGATGATCCAACATGTGTCCAGACAGCGCCAAACATGCACTGAGGACAAACCCTCACCTGGTTGAGAACCACTGGTCTAGATCAGTCCTGCCAGCTTCCACACTTCAGTTTCCTCATCTCTGGGCTGGGATAATAATCTTACCTGTTTCGCAGATAACTGGACATGAGAAGTGAATGAAAGCAGGCATTGCCTGGCACATAGCAATCCCTCAATAAAAGTGGTCAATCAGCCGATACTGAGAATTAGAGCAAAGATTTCTTACATCTAGCTAATTGAGAACTTCCCTGAAGCCAGTGTTTGGGGTATTTCCATTTGGTTGCAGGTACTCTGAACTCTGACGTGCTCTGAATTTGGTGGGCAAATCTCACCCCATCTTGTGTCTGGTGCTCCCAGGTGGCCAGGCCAGCAGTACCAGGCTTGCATAGCCATGGCCAGTGCAGGTCTGTGAGGGATTTATTGACTTACCTTCCAACTAGGCTTTTGCCAGTGAAAAAATCCAGATAGTTTTACAATATTAGACTTGACTTTTTAACGTGCAAATAAAGTTTAGCTGCAAGTAATTCTCCTATCCCATTGGTTAACAATCTAAGTATGCTCTAGTGACTCTTTTTGTGGGAAGCTTCTGGAAACCCCAAAAATCCAAGGCAGATTAAGAAAGATGAAGGCCACGTGTAGTGGCTCAGACTGTACCCCCAGTACTTTGGGAAACTGAGGCAGGTGGATTGTTTGAGTTCAGGAGTTTGAGACCAGCCTGGGCAACATGGTGAAATTCCGTCTCTACTAAGAATACAGGCCAGGCACAGTGGCTCACGCCTGTAATCCCAGCACTTTGGGAGGCCGAGGCAGGCAGATTACTTGAGGACTCAAGACCAGAGACCAGCCTGGCCAACATGGTGAAATCCTGTCTCTACTAAAAATACAAAAATTAGCTGGGCATGGTAGCAGGCTCCTGGTAATCTCAGTTACTCAGGAGGCTGAGGCAGGAGGATCGCTTGAACCCAGGAGATGGAGGTTGCAGTAAGCCAAGATCGCACCACTGCACTCCTGAGCAATACACTGAGACTCTATCTCAAAAAAAAATTTTTTTAAATACAAAAATTAGCTGGGTGTAGTGGTGTCTACCTGTAATCCCCGCTACTCTGGAGGCTGAGGCATGGGAATCGCTTGCACCTGGGAGGTGGAGTTTGCAGTGAGCCCAGATCACACCACTGCACTCCAGCCTGGGCAACAGAATGAGACTCTATCTCCAAAAAAAAAACAGAAAGATGAGGAAGAATTAGAAGTGCAGTTCAGAGCATGAGCTGTGGAGACACAAACACCATTTAATATGTGACCTTGGGCAAGTCACTTCAGCTTTCTGAGCCTCAGTTTCCTCACCTGCCAAATGGGGATAATAGTAACACCAGACTCATTTGGCTGTTAAGATGAAAGGAGACAGGACAGGCGCGGTGGCTCACACCTGTAATCCCAGCACTTTGGAAGGCCGCAGTGGGGGGATCATAAGGTCAAGAGATCGAAACCATCCTGGCCAACATAGTGAAACGTCGTCTCTACTAAAAATACAAAACTTAGCTGGGCGTGCTGGCGCATGCATGTAGTCCCAGCTAATTGGGAGGCTGAGGCAGGAGAAAATCACTTGAACCCGGGAGGCGGAGTTTGCAGTGAGCTGAGATGAAGCCATTGCGCTCCAGCCTAGTGACAGAGGAAGACTCCATCTCAAAAAAAAAAAATAAAAGATGAAAGGAAACAAGTCAGGTAAAGCACTGTCTTTGCCTAGCGCCTGGCACACTGCAGAACTTCATAAATGGGAGCTAAATATGAACAAATGTTTTTGTCCTATTGAGTCCCAGGCAGTGCTTGTCCCCAAGGTACAGAGGAAATAGACGGACCAAGTTGTCCAGGTTTGCTTGGGACTTTCCTGATCTCGTGTCTGGGAAACCCTTTCGTCTCAGGCAAACAGGGACAGTTGGCCACCTGAAAGGATGACTTTGAAAGTGATTTTCTGCTTCAGTGTCCCGGGCAGAGCTGGCAGCAGGGTTAAACTGTGACTGGCTGGTGGTTTGGAAAAAGAGGCGGGTCCCTCTCCACATGGCCTCTTCCAGGAGAGAAAATGCTTTGTGAGTTTCGAGCGGAGGTTTATGAGCACTCTTCTTGAAGGTTTAATGGTCCCGGGTGATTTATCCTATCTGGAGAGTCATTGCTATAAGGAGAAACCTGCTCCCCGAGCTTCTGCTTTCCTTTACCACCAAACCTTTCATCTTCCAGGAGAATCAGCTCCAGCCACCATAAATAACCTAATATGGCCACACAAAGGCAGGGTCCCATCGGCCTGCAAGACTGGACTTCTCGAATAGTAGTTTCATAAACCAGTTTGACCAGAACGGGAGAATACTTAATAGGATCCACAGGGCGTGATTAAATGGGGGAGAGATGCAGCTGGAATTCAGTGGTGGGTCCCTGCAGTGATGAGCTTGGAATCACACACTAGGCACTCTCTCAAGTGGTGGAGTTACCCACTCGGTTACCTTTCCTTGTTGTCTCCGAGTACTTAAAATACAAGAATGGCCGGGCGCGGTGGCTCACGCCTGTAATCCCAGCACTTTGGGAGGCCAAGGCGGGTGGATCACGAGGTCAAGAGATCGAGACCATCCTGGTCAACACGGTGAAACCCCGTCTCTACTAAAAATACAAAAAATTAGCTGGGCATGGTGGTGCGTGCCTGTAATCCCAGCTACTCAGGAGGCTGAGGCAGGAGAATTGCCTGAACCCAGGAGGCGGAGGTTGCGGTGAGCCGAGATCGCGCCATTGCACTCCAGCCTGGGTAACAAGAGCAAAACTCCGTCTCAAAAAATAAAAATAAAGAATAAAATAAAATACAAGAATGGCCCAGGGAGTGGTGGCTCATACCTGTAATCCCAGCACTTTGGGAGGCCGAGGCAGGAGGATCACTTGAGCCCAGGAGTTCTATACCAGCCTAGGCAACATAGTAAGATCCCATTTCTACAAAAATAAAAAAAAAAAAAAAATAGCTGGGTGTGGTGGCAGGCAACTGCAATCCCAACTACTTGTGAGGCTGAGGTGGGAGGATGGCTTGAGCCCTGGACGTCGAGGCTGCAATGAGCTATGATTGCACCACTATACTCCAGCCTGGGCCACACAGTGAGACCCTGTCTCAATTAAAAAATAAAAAAACAAAAAAATCAGGAGACAATAGATGCTGGAGAGGATGTGGAAAAATAGGAACGATTTTGCACTGTTGGTGGGAGTGTAAATTAATTCCAATATTGTGGAAGACAGTGTGGCGATTCCTCCAGGATCTAGAAATAGAAATTCCATTTGACCCAGCAATCCCATTACTGGTATACACCCAAAGGATTGGAAATCATTCTATGATAAAGACACACACACATGTGTTTATTGCGGCACTGTTCACAACAGCAAAGACTCGGAACGAACCCAAATGCCCATCAATGATAGACTGGATAAAGAAAATGTGGCACGTATACACCATGGAATACTATGCAGCCATAAAAAAGGATAAGTTCATGTCCTTTGCAGGGACATGGATGAATCTAGAAACCATCATTCTCAGCAAACTGACACAAGAACAGAAAACCAAACACTGCATGTTCTCACTATAAATGGGTGTTGAACAATGAGAACACGTGGACACAGGGAGGGGAACATCACACACTGAGGCCTGGGGGGTGGGGGGCTAGGGGAGGAATAGCAGGAGGTGGGGGATTGGGGAAGGATAGCATTAGAAGAAATACCTAATGTAGATGACGGGGCGATGGAGGCAGCAAACCACCACCATGGCACGTGTATACCTATGTAACAAACCTGATGATCTACACATGTACCCCAGAACTTAAAGTATAATAAATAAGTAAACAAATTTAAAAAAATAAAAAAACAAAAAACAATTCCTTCTTGTAAAAATTCTCTCACATGGTGGTGAACAAGGATAATATCTGTATATTATGAGGTTTTAAACCAGTTCTGTTTCCACATTGATAAAAATATTTTACAATCTGCGTTATCTAATATAATAGCAACTAGCCCAAAGTAACTGTGGGACCCTTGAAATAGTGGGCCAGTGTGACTAAGGAACTGAATTTTTAATGTTATTTAATGTGAATCAATTTAAATTTAAATAGCTATGTATGACTAGTGGCTACATATTGGACAGCATAGGTTTAAACTCATAAACAGATTAATAATAAAAGATATTATGAAGACTGTGCGTATAATTTCCTTTTCAGATCTCAACAGCATAAAGGAAATTTTATTTATTTTTTGCTTAGATTTACCTTTTTATTTATTTATTTATTGAGATAGAGTCTTGCTCTATTGCCCAGGCTAAAGTGCAGTGATGAAATCTCGGCTCACTACAACCTTCTTCTTCCAGGTTCAAGCAATTCTCCTGCCTCAGCCTCCCGAGTAGCTGGGATTACAGGCACACGCCACCATGCTTGGCTAAGTTTTGTATTTTTTAGTAGAGGTGGGGTTTCACTTTTTTGGCCAGGCTGGTCTTGAACTCCTAACCTTGTGAACAGCCTACCTCAGCCTCCCAAAGTGCTGGGATTACAGGCATGAGCCACTGCGTGCAGCCCTAATTTTTTAAAATTTCTAATTATTATGGATATGTAATTGTTGTACATGTTTATGATAAAGGGAATTTTAACTGTATCACAGTGGCGGCCCTATGTTCTTGTGATGTGTGCTGTTCATATCAGAGTTACCAACTGAGGCAGAGTTAGGTATGTTCTAGGTCAATGGAGCCTTGTTTTTTTTTGGAGGGGGTGAGATGGTGGGGTGGGGGTGGGGTGCTTTTTGTGCCTATGATAGTCCACAGGAAATTTGGACATTTAGAATGAAGAAAATAGAAATATTTTTCAGAAACATTTTTGTAAAATAACTATAAAATGTTAAATTGCAGACCTAGTAAATTTTATATTAAAAATTGAAGAAAATATCCAATTTTAAAAGTGTATAAAATTAAAAGGGAACAATTATATACCACCCCCTGCTACCCTACCCTCTTTACTGCCACCGCTACACAGCTGCATTCCCACTCCAAACGGAAAACCACCTTAAAAACCCTGAGAAAATTATTTCAGGCCTTCTTCTATACACACACACATAAAGCAATGCATGTATGTGTGTGTTTACATATAATTTGTAAAAATGAAAAGGTCAATTATGCATATTCAGCTATATCTTTGTTTGTTTGTTTGTTTTGAGACGGAGTTTTGCTCTTCTTGCCCAGGCTGGAGTGCAGTGGTGCAATCTCAGCTCACTACAATCTCCACCTCCCAGGTTCAAGTGATTCTCCTGCCTCAGCCTCCCTAGTAGCTGGGATTATAGGCGCCCATCACCATGCCCAGCTAATTTTTTGTATTTTTAGCAGAGACAGGGTTTCACTATGTTGCCCAGGCTGGTCTTGAACTCCTGACCTCAGGTGATCCACCTCAGCCTCCCAAAGTGCTGGGATTACAGATGTGAGCCACCACACCTGGCTATGTTGCTTAATTTTTATATTAATTTTTTTTTTTGAGACAGAGTCTCACTCTGTTGCCCAAGCTGGAGTGCAGTGGTGCAATTTTGACTCACTGAAACCTTGACCTCCCAGGGGTTCCAGTGATTCTCCTGCCTCAGCCTCCCAAGTTGCTGGGACTACAGGTATGCACTACCACTCCCAGCTGATTATCCTTTTTTCTTTTGTATTTTTAGTAGAGACAGGTTTTGCCATGTTGGCCGGCTGATCTTGAACTCCTGGCCTCAAGTGATCTGCCCTCCTGGGCCTCCTAAAGTTCTGGGATTACAGGCATGAGCTACCTTGCCTGGCCATTTTTATATTAGTTTTATAAGCATATTAAATAATTTTTGTTGTAAAAATGTCAAGATCATACAAAACAAAATATTCATGTCCCATCCCTCCTTGTCCTCTTCCCTTCTTAGAGAGAATCATGGTTTCAGATCTTTTCACGTGCATTTGCTCCCATATAAAAATACACAGCTTTATTTTTTGATAAATGCCGAATCAATGTATAAAGTGATAATTAACCTCATTAATAATCGAGACAATACAAATTCAAACCACTAGATTGGCAACAATTAATAAATTTAAGGGCACCCAGTGTTGGTAAGAATATAAGACAAAAAGGAAACTCTTTTACACTGTTGGTAAAAAGTGTAATGACTACAACCGCCTTAAAAAATAGCTTTGAAATATCAGATAAAGCTGAAGGTGCACAGACCCTGTGACCATGCAGTTTTCACCCTTAAATACCCTAAAGATTTCTTGCATACATGTCCCAGGAGCCATGTACAACAATGCTCTTGGCAGCATTGTGAGTAACAGCAAAAATCTGGAGACAACCTAAATGCCCCCTCCCAAGAAAATGGGTAAATAGATTATGCAATCATGATAGATTAAAAAACAACTGTGAAAATCAGTAGTGGTTCTGGATGAATCTCAGGAACATAGTATTAAAGCAAAACCTCTCAGTACAAAAGAATGCGTGGTGTTTCCAAAAGTGTGTGAGAACAGAGAGAATGAGTGCTTAGTGATGTATACATGCGCAGTGATTCTATAAAGAAAAGTCGGCTGGGCATGGTGGCTCACGCCTGTGATCCCAGTACTTTGGGAGGCTGAGGTAGGCGGATCACGAGGTCAGGAGATCGAGACCATCCTGGCTAACAAAGTGAAATCCTGTCTCTACTAAAAATACAAAAAATTAGCCGGGTGTGGTGGCACGTCCTGTAGTCCCTGCTACTCAGGAGGCTGAGCAGGAGAATCGCTTGAACCCTGGGAGGTGGAGGTCACAGTGAGCTGACATCGTGCCTCTGCACTCCAGTCTGGGCAACAAAGTGAGACTCTTTCTTAAAAAAAAGAAAAAGAGGCCAGGTGTGGTGGCTTACGCCTGTAATTCAAGCACTTTGGAGGCCAAGGTGGGCAGATCATCTGAGGTCGGGAGTTCAAGACCAACCTGACCAACACGGTGAAACCCCATCTTAAAAAAAAAAAAAAGAAAAAGAAAAGTCAATAGTAGATGTAAAATTCATGATATGGATAGTATGGGAAGAAGAGCTGACAGATAGAATATGAAGAATTCCATAGTAATGTTTTCTACAGTAGGGTGGCAGGCAAATGAGAACCTGTGACATTATAATTCTTTATAGTCATCATATGTCTCTTAAATTTTTTTTTTTTTTTTTTTTGAGATGGCGTTTTCACTCTTGTTGTCCTGGCTGGGGTGCAATGGCGCAATCTCAGCCCACTGCAACCTCCACCTCCTGGGTTTAAGCCACTCTCCTCCCTCAGCTTCCCAAGTAGCTGAGGCACCCACCACCACACCTGCCTAATTTTGTAGTTTTGGTAGAGACAGGGTTTCTCCATGCTGGCCAGGCTGGTCTCGAACTCCCGGCCTCAGGTGACTACCCTCCTTGGCCTCCCAAAGTGCTGGGATTACGGGCGTGAGCCACTGCACCCCACCCTCCTTGTGGTGTTAGTTGAATTTCCCCAATAACTAATGAGCTGAGCATATTTTCATGCTGAGTTTTTGGGGTTTTTTGTTTGTTCGTTTTCTGGAAACAGGATTTCGCTCTTGCCCCGGCTGGAGTGCAGTGGCACAACCATGGCTCCCTGCAGCCTCCAACTCCTGGGCTCAAGCAATCCTCCCATCTCAGCCTTCCAAGGTGCTGGGATTGGCACACCTGTAATCCCAGCACTTTGGGAGGTTGAAGCAGGCAGATCACTTGAGGTCTGGAGTTTAAGACCAGCCTAACCAACATGGTAAAACCTCATCTTTACTAAAAATACAAAAAAAATTAGCCGGGCGTGGTGACACATGCCTGTAGTCTCAGCTACTCAGGAGGCTGACGCAGGAGAATCACTTCAACCTGGGAGGCAGAGGTTGCAGTGAGCCGAGATGGAGCCACTGCACTCCAGCCTGGACGACAGAAAAAGATTCAGTCTGAAAACAACAGCAAAAACGAGGGCTGGGATTAGAGATGTGAGCGCCACACCCAACCCAGAGTTTCACTTTTTTCATAGATTTTGCGCAAGCTCTTGGCAGAGGCCAAACTAGAAGGGTTCAAAGGAACAGGCAATCTCGCGGGAGCTAGCGGGGGAGGTGGGGAGCAGAGATTAGAATGGGATATATTTTGAGATTAAAGCTGAAGAGAATTCCTAACAAATTGGCTGTAGGTTGTGAGACAAAGAGAAGAATCAGCATCCGGGCTCGGTGGCTCACGCCTGTAATCCCAGCACTTTGGGAGGCCAAGGTGGGCGGATCATGAGTTTAGGAGATCAAAACCATCCTGGCTAACACAGTGAAACCCTATCTCTACTAAAAATACAAAAAATTAGCTAGGCGTGGTGGCACATGCCTGTAATCTCAGCTACTGGGGAGGCTGACGCAGGAGAATCACTTGAACCTGGGAGGCGGAGGTTGCAGTGAGCTGAGATTGCACCACTGCACTCCAGCCTGGGTGACGGAGTGAGACTCCATCTCAAAAAAAAACCAAAAAACAAGAATCAGAAGGTGCTCGGTTTTTGCCCGGAAACAGCGTGGGGATCCCGGCAGCGACAGTGCACTTTACTCTGGCAAGATGAGCTGTCTCTTAGGTACTGACATAGTGATGTTGAGAAAATAAATATGCAAGTCTGGAACTTAGAAAAGGGGCCTCAGCCTGTGGGATGGCAAAGTCTCCAGAGCAGTCGATGTCTACCTTGGCTGGACTCTGGAATCGCCTGGGGAGCTTTAAAAATACAGACGCCCAGGTCCCAGCTGCGGGGATTCTGATATGATTGATCTGTGGGTGTGGCTCAGGCATCAGAACTTGTAGAAGTTTTCCTGCTGATTCTCAAGTGCAACCAGGGCTGAGAACCTGTCATGGGAGTCAGTATAGACAAAAGGGAGAATGTTGACGGAGTCCTGGGCACTCTCTGTGTAGCCAGAGGGTCTGCTTTGCCAAATTGGCTCCATTTTGGCTCGTATTCACTGCAGCTCAGCTTCTCAAGCAGCTCAGGTCAAGCTCATCAGCATCTATGGGTGGGCGAATTCATTGACTCCGGAGAGCCAAGTCACCCAGTTGTTGAATCTCAAAGTTTGAACTGACTTTTTTTTTTTTTTTTTTTTTTTTTTTGAGACAGTGTCTCACTCAGTTGCCCAGGCCGGAGTGTAGTGGCTCAATCTTGGCTCACTGCAACCTCTGCCTCAGCCTCCCAAGTAGCTGGGATTACAGGCGTACACCACCATGCCCAGCTAATTTTTGTGTTTTTAGTAGAGACGGGATTTCACCATGTTGGCCAAGCTGGTCTCAAACTCCTGACCTCAGGTGATCTACCCATCTTCACCTCTCAAAGCGCTGGGATTACAGGTAGACACCACAGAGCCTGGCTTCAACTCTCTTTAAAGGTTGTTGAGCCTTTACTGTGACAGCCCCACCAGGACTTGCCGGGATGCTATCTGGGGGACCCGCTGGGGCTCAGAAGAACGGGCTGGGTAAGGACAAGTCAGGGAAGAGCATTCCAGGTAGAGCCTGGGTGGAGAGCTGGTGACAAGAGACAGCATTTGGAGCAGGGGATCTGTTGTGGGCGCAGAGCAACTCAGAGCCCCTCTAATGTTCTTTTCTGGGATAAGACCTGCAAGGGATATTTATGCTATTCCTGAAGACATCATGGCCTTTCTTGGAAAAGGAAGCCTTTTTGCCCTTTCCATTTCTATTCTCTGGCTTCCTTTCTGAGGGATATTGTTCCTGCCAAGAAGACCTGCTCATGGCACCCCCAAACCTGACCAGGACCTCTTCATAGAATCTTCCCTGACTGGGATCTGAGCCTTGAGCCCAGGCCAGTACCTTCAGAAGTTGCTCACATTGCTTTGAAAAAATGTAATGTTGTAAATGCTTAGAGAAAGACTATATACCTTTCTCTCCAAATAAAATTTCTATAAATAGGCAAGGTGCAGTGGCTCACGCCTGTAATCCCAGCACTTTGGGAGGCTGAGGCGGGCAGATCACTTGAGGTCATGAGTTCAAGACCAGCCTGGCCAATATGGCGAAACTCCATCTGTACTAAAAATGCAAGAATTAGGTGGCTCACACCTGTAATCCCAGCACTTTGGGAGGCCGAGGCAGGGGGATCACCTGAGGTCAGGAGATCAAGACCAGCCTGGCCAACATGGTGAAATCCCATCTCTACTAAAAATAAAAATTAGCAAGGCATGGTAGCACATGCCTATAATCCCAGCTACTTGGGAGGCTGAGGAAGGAGAATCACTTGAACCTGGGAGATGGAATTTGCAGTAAGCTGAGATCGTGCCACTGCACTCCAGCCTACACCACGAGAGTGAGACTACATCTAAAAAAAAAAAAACAAGAATTAGCAGTGCATGGTAGTGGGTGCCTGTAATCACAGCTATTTGGGAGTCAAGAGAATCACTTGAGCCCAGGAGGTGGAAATTGCAGTGAGCTGAGATCACACCACTGCACTCCAGCCTGGGTGACAGAGTGAGACTCCATCTCAAAAAAAAAAAAAAAAAAAAAAATTTATAAATAGATTTTCATCATGGATCC
Source organism: Sapajus apella (assembly GCF_009761245.1). Lineage (NCBI taxonomy): Eukaryota > Metazoa > Chordata > Mammalia > Primates > Cebidae > Sapajus > Sapajus apella. The sequence continues at coordinate 4,034,470 of NW_022437032.1, forward strand.
ACTGTACAAATTCAACTACATACATGCATAGAGATAAAAGAAAAATGCTGGCGGTAGAGATGATAGAACACACAATCATTTGGAGAACTTTTACCTTTTCAGAATGTATTTGCTAATGCAACTTGGTCCTCCCAACAACTCTATGGAAATCTTTTTTTTTTTTTATAGAGTCTCGCTCTGTTGCCCAGGCTTGAGTGCAGTGGAACAGTCCTGGCTCACTGCAACCTCTGTCTCCCAAGGTCAAAGAATTCTCCTGCCTCAGCCTCCCAAGTAAGTGGGATTACAGGTACCCCGCCACCATGCCTAACTAATTTTTGTATTTTTATTAGAGACAGGGTTTCACCATGATGGCCAGGCTGGTCTCAAACTCCTGACCTCAGGTGATCCACCTGCCCCAGCCTCCCAAAGTGCTGGGATTACAGACACGAGCCACTGTGCTCGGCCAATCATTTATTTTTTTTTTTTCCACATGTCACTGAGGTTCAGAGGTTTTTTTCATTTCCAAGTCCAAGGTCTCAGACCCAAAAGCAGTGAAGTTCAGATGCAGCCCCAGGTCTTCTGACGCTTCTGCCCAGAGACCCATCTCCTTCTTTCCAGAAAACCAGAGTGTTTGCAATTCAAGCAGAGCCTGAAGACTCTTAATGCACCAGCCTGTCCTTCCGCAGCCTGGGAGTCATGCTCCCAGCAGGGAGGCAGTGGGAGAAGTGAGGGGCTCAGAAATCTATCCGCTGGATGGATCAAGGCCGTAGGAGGATGTGAAGGACTTTGCTGGTTCTCCCTCCATGGCCATCTCCACCTCCGTGTAGTGATAGGCGTGGACACATGGCCAACCAGAACGAAGAGCGCAATTCCTCTGTGTGGCCTCGTGACTAAATCCTAGGCAATGGGATAAGCATACAGTGATGTGAGACGCTTCCGAGGCACATCCTTCAGGGGCGTGCCTTCCATTCATTGTCTCCCCTTTTTATTTTATTTTATTTTTTCTTTTTTTCAGATGGAGTCTCACTCTGTCACCAGGCTAGAGTGCAGTGGTGTGATCTCAGCTTACTTCAGCCTCCGCCTCCTGGGTTCAAACAATGCTGCCTCCCAAGTAGCTGGGATTACAAGTGCACACCACCATGGCCAGCTAATTTTTGTGTTTTTAGTAGAAATAGGGTTTCACCATGTTGGCCAGGATGTTCTTGATCTCCTGACCTCATGATCTACCCACCTTGGCCTCCTAAAGTGCTGGGATTACAGGCATGAGCCACTGCGCCCAGCATTGTCTCCTTTTTCTGCTGGCTGGATGGGAATGTGGAGGAGAGGCCCCTTAGACCATGGGGATGGGGCAGCATGCCAGGCATGGCAGCACAGTGGAGCTGGGTCCTACCAAAGGAGCTGCTATATCCGCCCTAGACTGCTTATATCTTGATGTTGGTACATGAGAAACAAACGGGTTACTTTCAAATTAAACCTCTATTATTGTGGGTCTCTGTCACAGCAGCTACCCCAACCCCATGTCTAAACTAATACCTGCAGAATGGCAGCCAGCATTGGTTCCCAAGCCTGCAGCTTCATCTGAGTTGGAGCCACAGACCCCATTCCACACCACCACTAGAGCAGGAATGGTCACTTTGAGGCCAAGTGATTCATTTTATACCGGGATTGGCAAACTTACTCTGTGGTGAGCCAGATTGTATTGATTTTCACCATTAAAAGTAATGGCCACCTGTATTGCCAGCACTTTGGGAGACCAAGGCAGGTGGATCACTTGAAGTCAGGAGTTCGAGACCAGCCTTCCCAACATGGTGAACTGCATCTCTGCTAAAAATACAAAAATTAGCCAGGCTTGGTGGTGCATGTCTGTCGTCCCAACTACTCAAGAGGCTGAGGCAGGAGAATCACTTGAGCCTGGAAGGCAGAGGTTGCCGTGAGCAGAGATCACGCCACTGCACTGCAGCCTGGGAGACAGAGCTAGACTCCGTCTATAATAAAAAAAAAAAAAAAAAAAAAAAGGAAAAGAAAAGAAAAAGGAAGTCAAAAATCCCTATTTGGCTTAATCCGATTCTGTTACTACAACCCAAAACAAAACAAGCCCAGTTCCTCTCATTCTAAAACTCAATGGTGCTACATGGTAATTCCAAGGCGGTTTCATGGTCTCTCCCAATAGACATGGAGCCTCTGAGGACAGGGCTGGTGACCAAAGTCCATGTCTGCCTTAAGGGCCAAGATTTTTTAAATGGCAGCTCCCTGGAGGCTGAGGAAAAAGCGAGAGGGGAGCCACAGCTCATACTTAAAATGGTTCTCGAAATCGCTGTGGCCGAAGAGAATTCTGAGTCAGTTTCTCTGGTTGGTTCCTGCAGCCCCCAACCCTGCTGCACCCTCAGAAGGGAAGGCTGGAATTCCTGGCTGGGAGGGCTTTCCCTTGCAAACCCTGTGAATCTGAGGAGCCCTGTTTTCTCTGTAAATAGAACAAGTGTCCCCAGTGTGACCTAGCAATGTCCTCCCAATGCACAATGCAAAATGGAGGTGAAGGGAGCAGAAAGAAGGGAAGAAAAGGTGGAAGAAGCCCAGAGGAGACTGTTTAGGTTTGAAGAGTGTGATTTGCTGTCACCTTGAACCCAAATTATTAGTTTGTTTGTTGGGAGCATTTGCCAGATGTGTAGTGTCATCCTGTAACTGACTGTGTGGCTGAAGCCATGTTCATCCACTGAGCTCTTAGCCATCAAGAGCCCTGGGAGCTGAGTGGGTCTTACATACCTTCTTAAATCACCACGGCTAGGACAGAAACTAAATACTTGCACAGGTTTTCTCTCACTGTTTCCTCCAGGATCAGAGGCTCCCTACAGCCAGAGACCTAATTCTGTTTTTCCATCTAAACTGGGATCTCCCATGAAGTCAGGGATATGTCTTTTTTTTTTTTTTTTTTTTTTTGAGACGGAGTTTCACTCTTGTTACCCAGGCTGGAGTGCAATGGCACGATCTCGGCTCACCGCAACCTCCGCCTCCTGGGTTCAGGCAATTCTCCTGCCTCAACCTCCTGAGTAGCTGGGATTACAGGCACGCACCACCATGCCCAGCTAATTTTTTGTATTTTTAGTAGAGACGGGGTTTCACCATGTTGACCAGGATGGTCTCGATCTCTTGACCTTGTGATCCACCCGCCTCGGCCTCCCAAAGAGCTGGGATTACAGGCTTGAGCCACCACGCCCGGCTAGGGATATGTCTTATCTGTTTTTATAATCTCAACAATCTGGCATAGAGAACCAGGCAAAGTAGGAATGAATGAGTGCACATGTAGGTAAATGGACAGATGGATGGATGGATGAATAGATGGATAAATGTATGGAAGGAAGGAAAGAAAAGGAAGAATGGACCGGTGAATAAATGGATAGAAGGAAGTAAGAAAGGAAGGTGAAGGAATAGATGGTTAGGTGGGTGGATGGGTGGATTGATGGAGGGATGGTGAATGGGCAGATGGACAGATGAATGCCTGGATGATAGATAATAGTGAGCACTTTTGGGCTCTTATTATGTGTCAGGCAATTTACACAGAAAATTTCATTTAATTCTCCCCCACGACTTTTGGCATATGCAAAATAAGCTTCAGGAAGTTTAAATTATGCGCCTGAAATGGCACTAAAGTCGAATTGACTCCTGAGTGAGCGTGCTAAACTATCATACCCTAATGCTGAATACATGAATTAATACATGAAGGAATGATTTGTCTGTATATAAATTTTTCTCTAAGGATATACAAAAGTTAGGCCAGGCATGGTGGCTCAAGCCTGTAATCCCAGCACTTTGGGAGGCCAAGCCAGGTGGATCACATGAGGTCAGGAGTTTGAGACCAGCCTAACCAACATGGTGAAACCCTGTCTCTACTGAAAATACAAAATTAGCTGGGCATGGTGGTGCATACCTGTAATCCCAGTTACTCGGGAGGCTGAGGCAGGAGAATCGGCTGAACTCAGGAGGCAGAGGTTGCAGTGAGCCCAGATAGCATGCCACTGCACTCCAGCCTGGGCGACAAACCAAGACTCTGTCCCCCACGCCCTTCCCCAGCAAAAAAATGTTAATTCTGCTCACTTCTCTCTAAAGTGACAGTAAAATAACATGGCAAGATTTGAGAACAATCTGAATATTTAGATTTCCTGCCAATTACAAGTGAATATTATGTGGCGAAGTGGCGCATTCACAGGGGAAGGACACTTCCAGAAGGCTAATTCTGAGGAAGATTCTGGGCTTTTCCCACTCACCCAACCTGATAATTAATAGGAGCCAGGAAGAAGCCCCTGAATTTCTAAGTGCCGATTCCCGCTGTACTGGCACTCTAAACATCTGAAGGAAAAACCGTTTGTTAATTGCTGTCTAGACAGTTTATTGCGGCAATAAGATCAAAACCAAGAATCCTGAGGTTTGTGGTATGAATCATGCAGACTAAACAATTGTTTTATTGCATTTACAGAGAACTTGATTTATAACTGCACTGGGTAATAAAATTCCTTCATGGTTTATCCGAAATAATTTTGCTTCTTTTACACCACTCTGTGATAATCCCACCTCTCTGGGCTGTTAAAATGTGTTCTCTGTGACATCCAAACAGTTTCTTATCAGATATCTTGCTGTCATCGAGTAACATATGAGGGCCAGGGTTCAATCCATCCTGGCAGAGCCCTGGTAGAGGGTGGTGGCCTGGCTGGTGTGGCCTTTGTAACCCTGCTGTCACAGCTGCATCTGCTCACACCAACAGGCAACTGAAGAGTGGGCAGTTCCTGGACCAGGCAGCCTTCTGTCTGCTTTGTTGGCAAAGGACTGGTGTGATGGCTTCCTCTGTATCCCATTGATCAGATCCTGGATGAACTGGACAAAGCTAGCCAGTTCTTTGGTGCCTCCGGGACCCCAGGGCTGACATCCTTCTTGTGTGTAAACACACCTGTACCCTGACAACCTGTGGAATAGAGAAGGAAGGGACAGACCCACACGCACGCATTCGTCACTTCCCTCCCTCCCTGCAGCTGTCCAGGGGAATGGGGCTGCCCAACACAAAACATCGGGAAAAGCTCAAGAAGTCTAGCCTCAGGCTTGCTCAAGGCCAAATGTCGGGAAGTCTCAGTTCTTCAGGCTCAGAGTCCAGTGCTGTTTGGCATCAGAAGTGACTTAAGAGATCAGATAAATTGTAACATCTCTCCTAAAAGAAATCTGCCTGTTTTGCTCTTCCCTTTTTCACTCCTACACTGGCTATAGCAAACTCCATGGTGAGGGGCAGCAAACTCCCAAACTGCTGAAATCCAAAGTGAAAGTTAAAAATTGACATGAAATTCACATACCATAAAATTAATCATTTTCAAGTGACCAATTCAGGAGCATTTAATATATTCACAGCATTGTGTCTCACCAGCTCTGTCTAGTACCAAAACATTTTCATCACCCCAAATGGAAACCCTATAGACAGTAGGCAGTTGCTTCCCGAGTCTATGGTAGCCCTCAGGCCCTGGCAACCACCAATCGGCATCTGTCTCTATTGCCTTACCTATTCTGGTTAATATGAACAGATTCAGATTCCTTTTCATAGGAACAAAATCCTATGTGGCTTTTTGCGTCTGGCTTCTTTTACTTACTGTAATGTTTTAAGGCTCATTCACGTTATAGTATGCGTCAGTATCTCATTCCATTTTACAGCTGAATAACATTCTGTTATACAACAGAATTTATACAGTACTTTTCGTTTCTGCACTCACCAGTTGATGGACATTTGGGATATTTACACCTTTTGGCTATTGTACACAGTGCTACTCTGAACAAGTATGTGCATGTATTTGAATGCCTGTTTTCTTGTTTTTTTTTTTTTTTTTTTTGAGATGGAGTCTCACTCTGTCACTCAGGCTGTAGTGTAGTGGTGCAATCTTGGCTCACTGCAACCTCCGCCTCCCAGGTTCAAGCCATTCTCCTGCCTCAGCCTCCCAAGTAGCTGGGATTACAGGCATGTACCACCAGACCCAGCTAATTTTTGTATTTTTAGTAGAGATGGGGTTTTGCCTTGTTGACCAGGCTGGTCTTGAACTCCTGACTGCAGGTGATCGACCCACCTTGGCCTCCCAAAGTGCTGGGATTACAGGCATGAGCCACCGCTCCCAGCCTGGTTTTGTTTTTATATTTTGTTTTGTTGCTAATAACCATCCTAGTGGATGTGAAAGGATGTCTCGTGATTTTGATCTGCATTTTCTAGTGACTAATGATGTTAAGCATCTTGTCATGTGCTTTCTCGACTTTTGTACGTCTTCTTCGGAGGAAAATATCTATTCAATCCTCTGCTGATGTTTTGATTGGGTTGTTTGTCTTGTTGTTGTGTTGCTGGAGTTCCTTATAAATTTTAGATCCCAGGCTGGGAGTGGTGGCTCACGCCCGTAATCTCAGCACACTGGGAGGCTGAAGTGGGTGGATCACCTGAGATTAAGAGTTCAAGACCAGCCTGGACAACATAGTGAAACCTCATCTCTGCTAAAAATACAAAAATTAGCTGGGCATGGTGGCTAAAAAAAAAAAATGTAGGGCCGGGTGTGGTGGCTCACAGCAGTAATCTCAGCACTTTGGGAGGCTGAGGTGGGTGAGTGGGTCACCTGAGGTCAGGAGTTTGAGACTAGCCTGACCAATAAGGTGAAACCCCATCTCTACTGAAATTATAAAAATTAGCCAGGCATGGTGGCGTGCACCTATAGTCCCAGCTACTTGGGAGGCTGAGGCAGGACAATCGCTTGAACCCAGGAGGCATAGGTTACAGTGAGCTGAGATTGGGCCACTGCACTCCAGCCCAGGTAACAGAGTGAGACTCCGTCTCAAAAAAAAATTTAGATCCCAGACCCTTATCAGATTTCTGATTGATTTTCAAATATTTTCTCCCATCCTATGAGTTGTCTTTTTCCTTTCTTGATAACGTCCTTTGATACACAAAAGTTTTTAAATTTAATGAAGTCCTGGCCAGGTGTGGCGGCTCATTCCTGTAATCCCAGCACTTTGGGAGGCCGAGGTGGGCAGATCACTTGAGGTCAGGAGTTTGAGACCAGCCTGGCCAACATAGAGAAACTGGATGTGATGGTGTGCACCTGTAATCTCACCTATTTGTGAGGCTGAGGCAGGAGAATCACTTGAATCTGGGGAACAGAGGTTGTAGTGAGCCAAGAGAGCCCCACAGCACTCCAGCCTGGGTGACAAAGTAAGCCACTGCCTCCAAAAAAGGGAAACCAGCCTGGCCAACATGGAGAAACCCCGTCTCTACTGAAAATACAAAAATTAGCCAAGTGTGGTGCGTGTGCCTGTAATCCCAGCTTCCCAGGAGGCTGAGGCAGGAGAATCACTGGAACCCGGGAGGCAGAGGCTTCAGTGAGCCGAGATTGCACCACTGCACTCCAGCCTTGGCTACAGAGCAAGACTCTGTCTCAAAAAAAAAAGAAGGGAATTATACTGATAGCATATTCCTTCTAAGGTTGGTTTGAGCACCCAATAAGAATAGGTGCAAAGTGCTTGATGTCTAAGTTAGAAAATGGTAGATAATTTTTTTTTTTTTTTGAGACATGGTCTCACTCCGTTGCCCAGGCTAGAGTGCAATGGCACAATCTTGGCTCACTGAAACCTCTGTCTCATGGGTTCAAGCGATTCTTCTGCCTCAGCCTCCCTAGTAGCTGGGACTACAGGGGAGCGCCACCACACCTGGCTAATTTTTGTATTTTTAGTAGAAACAGGGTTTCACCATATTGGCCAGGCTGGTCTTGAACTCCTGATCTCATGATCCACCCACCTTGGCCTCCCAAAGTGCTGGGATTACAGGTGTGAGCCATCGCACCCGGCCCCAGTTTATGTTTTTCATTTCAGTCTATTGCTCACAGAATATCAGTTCAAACACAGCTGCCTCCAGCTGCAGAAATACAATGCTATATTACAGAGGGCCAGAACTTATTTTGACAGCTTCCTCTAATGGACGTTTTGGTTGCTTCTACTACTTAGCTTTTACATACAGTGTTGCAATGTATTTCCTTATACATACATCGTTTATCATATATTCCTGAGTGTGGGTCTATAGAATAAATTTCCAGCAGAATAACTGTTAGGTCAAAGAACATGTACATCTCTGTTGGGCATGGTGGCTCATGCTTGTAATTCCAGTACCTTGAGAGGCCAAGGCAGGTGGATTCTTTGAGAGTTCAAGATCAGCCTAGCCAACATGGTGAAACCCAGTCTCTACTAAAAATAAAAAAAATTTTTTTTAAAAAAGGCCTGGCATCGTGGCTGACGCCTATAATCCCAGCACTTTGGGAGGCCAAGGTAGGAGGATCACAAGCTCGGGAGTTTGAAACTGGCCTGGCCAACATAGTGAAACTCCGCCTCTACTAAAAAATGCAAAAATTAGCTGGGCATGATGGCGGGCACCTCTAGTCCCAGCTACTTGGGAGGCTGAGGCAGGAGAATGGCCTTAACCCAGGAGGTGGAGGTTGTGATGAGCTGAGATTGTACCACTGCACTTCAGCCTGGGAGACAGAGACTCTGTCTCAAAAAAAAAAAAAAAAAAAAGAATTTAGCTGGGCGTGGCAGTGTGGGCCTGTAGTTCAAGCTACTCTGGAGCTTGAGACACATTAATCGCTTGAACCCAGGAGGTGAAGGTTGCAGTGAGCTGAGCTGATCGAGCTGCTGTACTCCAGCCTGGGCGACAGAGTGAGACCATGTCTCAAAAGAAAAAATAAAAAAATATGTACAGCTTTTATTTTAGTTTATGTTTTCAAATACTCCCAAGGAGACTGAACCATTTTTAACTTCCCCCTCCTGGCAGTGTGTGTCAGAGCCTGATTCCCCACACCTTGCAAAGCGGGCTTCATCAAAGGGTTGGATATCTGTTGATCTGATAAGGAAGAGAAAGAGATACTAATTTATATTTGCATTTTTCTTATCATGCCTGAGGTCAAGAATCTTTTCTCATACATGCCTGCTAGCTTCCTCCGCAGTATTCATCTGCAATCTTCCAAAGGGTTTTGTTTTATGTTTCTTCCTATCAAGTAGTCAGTCAAGTATCTGCATACAGTGGAAGATTCAGCAATACTCAGATTACTAGACACACCTGGACACAGGCCCCACCTCTCAGCCATCTTCAGAGATGGCCCACCCTCACCTCCTCAGGCTACAATGGACAGAATGAAGTAGAGAAATCAGAAATGCGCTTTGAGATAAACAGTTACTGAAACCAGACAAGTGGGATCAGTTCCACCACAAAACCAAGGGTTACTTTACCTCCACTTTCAGGGATATTTTTACAGGGTGCTAGGGTACCAGATCCAAGGACCCAAGAGCTTTACAGAAACCAATATATATACACATGCATATCAAATTCTAGCTTACCAAAACAAATTTAAAAATATATAGAGGCTGACGCAGGGGCTCATGCCAGTAATCCCAACATGCGGGGAGGCCAAGGCAGGAGGAGGCCTGAGGCCAGGAGTTGGAGGCCAGCCTGCGCAACGTGACAAAACCCTGTCTCTACAAAAAATTGAAAAATTAGCTTGGTGTGGTGGTGCATGGCTGCAGTCCTAGTTTCTTGGGAGGCAGGAGTGAGAAGACTGGCTGAGCTCACAAGTTTGAGGCCACAGTGAACTATGATCACACCTGTACTCTAGCCTGCATGACAGAGTGAGACCCTGCCTCTAAAAAATAAATAAAATGTTTAAAAGTAATGAAATATATAGAGAGAATTCATAAATGGCTACAAATTGTTGTATCATGCTAATTGCCATCTGCAACTGGTGGTTTTTATTTTTTATTTTTTATTTTTTTTTTGGAAGGGAAGGGGGAAAGGGAGAGTAAAGGTCTTTAAATTAAAAGAGCAAGCTGGATGTAGTGGCTCATGCCTGTCATCCCAGCACTTTGGGAGGCTGCGGTGGGTGGATCACCTGAGGTCAGAGGTTCTGGACCATCATGGCCAACATGGCAAATCCCCGACTCTTCTCCCAAAGGGCTAGGATCACAGGCATGAATCACTGTGCCTACTGGGTGTCTCTGTTGCCCAGGCTGGAGTGCAGTGGTATCAGTGGCGTGATGTCAATTCCCTGCAACCGCCACCTCCCAGCCTCAAAGTGATCCTCCCACCTCAGCCTCCCAGTTGAAGTACAGTCGTGCCCCACCACGCCTGGCTAACTTGTGTGTGTGGTGTTTTTTGGTAGAGTTGGGGTTTTTCCATGTTAGCCAGTCTGGTCTCGAACTCCTGACCTCAGGTAATCCACCCATCATGGCCTCCCAAAGTGCTGGGATTACAGGTGTGAGCCACCGTGCCTGGCTAGACATTTCATATACATGGAATTATACAATATATGGTCTTTATTGTCTGCCTTTTTTTTTTTTTTTTTTTTTGAGACCACTGAATTTGAGGGCTTTTTGTGTGTGTGTGTGTATGTGAGACAGGGTCTTACTCTGTCACCCAGGCTGGAGAGAAGTGGCAGGATCTCGGCTCACAGCAGCCTTGACCTCCTGGGCTCTAGGGATCCTCCCAACTCAGCCTCCTGAGTAGCTGGGACTACAGGCCCACAGTCACAATGACTGGCTAATTTTTATCATTTTTGTAGAGATGGGGTTTCATCATGCGGCCCAGGCTGGTCTCGAACTCCTGGGCTCAAGCAATCCACCTACCTCAGCCTCCCAGAGTGCTAGATTACAGGCAGGAGCCACCGCACTGGCCAGAGTTTGAGGTTTCGAAGCGCTGTCAGAGCATTGTGGAGTTTGTTGTTTTGTTTTTTAAAGAAATCCAAAATTTGAATAGAGTCGCCTGTGTTCGCACAGCTCCCAAGGCAATCTCCTAAAGCTGGGAACATATGTCTTTTTTTTTTTTTTTTAGAGACAAGGTCTCACTTTGTTGCCCAGGCTGGAGTACAGTGGCACCATCTTGACTCACTGCAACCTCCACCTCCCAGGATCAAGTGATTCTCATGCCTCAGCCTCCCGAGTGGGCTGGAACTACAGGCGTGCGCTACCATACCCAGTAGTTTTTGTATTTCTAGTAGAAACAGGGTTTCACGATGTTGACAAGGCTGGTCTGGAACTCCTGACCTCAACTGATCTGCCCGCCTCAGCCTCCCAAAGTGCTGGGATTATAGGCATGAGCCACCATGCCCGGCTTATATGTCTCTTTAATAACAGCTCCCCACAGGGGACAACCACGGCTGCCTTTGCTTTACACCACTTGCCTGTGTCTTTCCAAATTTATCTCGTGGAACTCCCTCCAAGTGGGCAGTTACCACCCCTACTTGCCAAGAGGAAATGGAGGCCTAGGGAAGTTAAGTCACCTGTGGAAGTGCAGTGGGACAACCGGAAGTTGTTCTCACCCTACAGCCTACATTATTTTAGCCTGTGAAGTCTCTAACCTTTCACCTTTGTGGAAAAGTTTGATGGATTTAACATGCTGTGTGTATAAACATCTACATAGACATAAACCAATGTATAGACATATGTAATACAATATAACAACATGCGTCGTATGTGATGTAATACGGCAGAGTATCGTAACAAAATTTGAGGAGCTGTTTGTTTCACCCGGTCATTTAAGGTAAACCAGGAGACATTCATGGCAATATTCATTAAAACATTCATGGAAAAGTAATTACATACATTTACAAATCTAGGCCAGATTGCAGTGGCTTACACCTGCAATCCTAGCACTTTGGGAAGCCAAGGCAGGAGGATCACTTGAGACCAGGTGTTTGACAGCAGCCTGGGCAACATAGCGAGACCCCCATCTCTACAAAATATTTAAAAATTAACCAAGTGCGATGGTGCATGCCTGTAGTCCTAGCTACTCAGGAGGCTGGGATGGGAGGATCACTTGGACCTGGGAGAGCGAGGCTGCAGTGAGCCATGATTGTGCCACTGCACTCCAACCTGGGCGACAAAGTGAGACCCTATCTCATACATAAATAACAAGGAATAGATATCCAAATCTCCTGGACTAGAGGCAGAGACTTCTCTTGATGCAATGATGGATCCAGAAGAGAATGGCAGAAGCTTCCTATTTTGAAAATGGGTGGGACTCCGAGTGATAAGAAATCTTTCATGTATTCATGAATGCTAACTGGAAAGACAGTTGGGAACATTCCAAAAGGTTATTCCTTCTGTCTGTCTCTCTTTTTCTCTCTCTCTTCTCCCTCTCTCATTGGGAGCTCTTCGATAACCGTCTTGGCCTTTGGAAAGCTCTTTTATTAAGCCGTCCCATTGTATGCTAAGTTATGGTGGCTGAGACTGATCCCTTCACAAAAGTCCTTTGTTCGGGGATTCTCTCAATAAACTGGGACTCAGTGAATTATGCTTCTTCTTGGAAGCCTTTCGTAGCCAATTACCTAAGGAAGCATTATTTTCTGTCTGTTTTCTTTTCCTCTTTTTCTCAAGTGTAATTCAGGTATCAGAAAAACATGAGAAAGATGAAGAAATTACCAGCTAAGAGGGAGTTTCTGGCATCTACGCTTTGAAAATGGTAGAGATTTTTTGTAACAAGCATGTATCACTTATAGACCTTTTTGAAAAATTGTATTTCTTTGGTACTGGGACCTTGTACCACAAAAGATGTTTCTCCCCCAGCCCTAGAGATGACGTGAGAAGTTCTGATTCTGACATATTTCCCCTTGTCTGCTGTTTCCAGTCACTTTTGTTGTTATTCAGTTTTACTTCCATATTCAGGAATGGGAAGAAGGAAGAATAAACAGCTCTTTCCTACTCGTTATTTCCACCCTAGAATAATATCTTTGTTATTGTAAAAATAAAATTAAAAGATAGTGGCGTGCTTTAAAAGGAAAATTAAATTAGTTTTTATTTTTCGTTTTGGTGCTATCTTTAAAGAGAACTGGTGGGACCTTTAAGAAAAAAGCTGAGCCACATCAAATGCAAGCAGCAAAGGACAAAATGGCAATAAAGAAAGTGTGGAGTGGGGGGGTGTCCCCTTAGGATAGAGAATGTCCCTCTCCTTCCTTGAAAGGCAGCCTTCTTTTCATGGGAAACCAAGCCTCTGTGTTATTGGGCTCACAATGAGTTCCCCAGATGTAGTTCCCAGGAACAAGGATTCTCAGAGAAATAAAGAATCCTGGAAGCTTCTGTTTGTTTGTTTTGTTCTTGTTTTAGTAAGATTTTGAATAGGTAATGCATCCAAGTGCTTCAAATCATCACAAGGTTTAACAAATGGTGAAAAGTCTCTTAACTACTTCCCACAGCCACCCAGTGTGTTCCCTTTCTCATAGTCAACTGCTACTCCTTTATGTCACATACCGTGAAACTTGGAGCCATAGTGTCCATATACAAGCAAATGTAAATATGTATTCCACCGGCGCGGTGGCTCACACCTGTAATTCCAGCACTTTGGGAGACCGAGGCAAGCAGATCACAAGGTCAAGAGATCAAGACCAGCCTGGCCAACATGGTGAAACCCTGTCTCTACTAAAAATACAAAAATTAGCGGGGCATGATGGTGCGTGCCTATAATCCCAGCTACTTGAGAGGCTGAGGCAGGAGAATAGCTTGAACCCAGGAGGCGGAGGTTGCAGTGAGCCAAGATCGCGCCACTGCACTCCAGTCTGGTGACAGAGCAAAACTCCAGGTAATAAAAAAATAAAAATAAGTATTTCACTCCCCCACCCTTTCTACACAAATGTTAACATACTATCCAGATGGCTAGGCACATTTCTCCTTGCAGGAACCATTTCTCTTGGCCATTCATTATTCCATCTTAACACATATAGAGCTTGATCTCTCTCTTTTTTTTTTTTTTTTTTTTTGAGACGGAGTCTTGCTCTGTTGCCCAGGCTGGAGTGAAATGGCACAATCTCGGCTCACTGCAACCTCTACCTCCCGGGTCCAAGCAATTCTCCTGCCTCAGCAGCCGGCGCGGTGGCTCACGCCTGTAATCCTAGCACTTTGGGAGGCTAAAGCCAGTGGATTGCCTGAGCTCAGGACTTCTAGACCAGCCCAGGCAACACGGTAAAACCCCGTCTCTACTAAAATACCAAAAATTAGCCAGACATGGTGGCGTGCACCTGTAATCCCAGCTACTTGGGAAGCTTAGACAGGAGAATCGCTTGAACTGGGAGGCGGGGGTCACAGGGAGCCGAGATCGTGCCACTGCACTGCAGCCTGCGTGACAGAGCAAGACTCCATCTCAAAAAAAAAGAAAAATTGAAAGAAAAAGAAATATCAACATAGGCTAGGTACGGTGGCTCACACTTACAGTCCCAGCCCTTTGGGAGGCTGAGGTGGGAGGATTGCTTGAGTCCAGGAGTTTGGGACCAGCCTAGGCCATACAGTGAGACCTTGTATGGAAGGAAGGAACGAAGGAAGGAAGGAAGGAGGGAGGGAGGGAGGGAGGGAGGGAGGGAGGGAGGGAGGGAAGGAAGGGAAAGAAAGAGAGAGAGAGAAAGAGGAAGGAAGGAAAGAAGAGAAAGAAAGAGAGAGGAAGGAGGAAGGAAGGGAGGGAATGATTCATGTGTGATAGCCTGCTCCTGTAACCCCAGCTGCTCGGAAGGCTGAGGTGAGCATATTGCATAAGCCCAGGAGGCTGCAGTGAATTGGGATCTCCAGCCTGGGCGACAGAATGGCAACCTGTCTCAAAAAGGAGAAAAGAAAAGGAACTGCTAAGCAGTGCTTGTCAAAGTTCAATGTGCTGAAGAATCACCTGTTGGTCTAGTTAAAATGCTTCAGTGGGTTTTGGGTAGGATCTGAGATTCCCTGTTTCTAAGAAGCTCCACGTGCCAATGCTGCTGAAATTGGGGTGATTTTCCGTTTTAGCTTGTGTCTCCGCTATCTACTTGCTGTTCTGCAACTCATTTCTTTTTTGGGAACAGTCATCCTGGAAAATAGTATAGATGTGACTTTGCAAGACTGAGGAGCTCTGTGTGCCTGTACAGCTATAAGCTTCTATGAAGGAAAAATCCCGTTAATTGATTTTCAAGCTGCGAAGCCTCTGAGACCTTCCTAAATTGATTACATCAAATTTAGAGGCCCAACAGTGGTATCTGAAACAGTTGTTATTTGCTAAGGAACTTAAGCTTCAAATGACACGAAAGTTGTTTCTGATCAGCTCATTATCCTACCCTCACACCGAGCGATAGTGTGTCTTTTGAGAATGTAAGTCATGAAGAGAGACGAGATGAGACTCAAGTTTCTCAACATAATTTCATTGGGCAAAAAAAGGGAAAGTTTCCTTTGGATGGATTTACAAAGGGCATTTGAATTAGCATAGAGAAAAACAAACAGGAATGCAAAGTTCTGTCTTCAATGTAGAGACGTCAGTGATGTTTCTCGCCTGGGCTGGGGAGGGAAGGATGGTTTGAATTTGGGAAGATCATCTGAGGATCTGCTCTTGCTCTAGTTGCTTGAGCAGGCGGTCAGGGACCCCTCACTGCCCTCCTTATCCCTCATGCACCATCGCCAAATCTGTGAGTACATCATGAGTCCATTCGTTTGCCCCTCGCTACCCTCTACTGTCCCCATCGTGCCTCACCTGTAGATGGGCAAGAGCTTCCTCACTCGTCTTCCCCTGCACCCTCACCTCCCTCCAGTGAGTTCCAGCTGCAGTGGGGGGGACTGGATTGCACCCTAACTGAATCTCATGAATGCTCAGAGTAAGCCCCACAGATGCTCCCCATCACCTGCCTCAGACCAATCTCAAGGTCTTTCCCAAGTGGGCCTCGGTCTTCCTCTTCAGTGTCATTGCTGGACCCTCTGCCCAGAGGCTCTCTTTGCCCACTTTACCAGGCTGTCTCATCCTGCAGGTTTCATGTCCAAGGTCTCTTCCTCAGAGAAGCCCTCCTGGATTGATTTCAACTTCTGGTGGTAGCACCTGGCACTATTCTCCATATCCATTATCATAGTGTGCATTGAGATCTCTCTGCCGGCCAGGCGCAGTGGCTCACGCCTATAATCCTAGCACTTTGGGAGGCCGAGGTGGGTGGATCACTTGAGGTCAGGAGTTCAAGACCAGCCTGGCCATCATGGTGAAACCCCATCTAAGAAAGAAAGAAGAAAGAAAGAAAGAAAAAAATCTCCTTGCCTCTTTTGGGGGGGTGATTTTTTTTTTTTTTTTTTTTTTTTGAGATGGAATCTCCCTCTCTCACCCAGGCTGGAGTGCAGTGGCGCGATCTTGGCTCACTGCAACCTCCGCTTCCTGGGTTCAGGCAATTCTCCTGCCTCAGCCTCCTGAGTAGCTGGGATTACAGGCACGCGCCACCATGCCCAGCTAATTTTTTGTATTTTTAATAGAGACGGGGTTTCACCGTGTTGACCAGGATGGTCTCCATCTCTTGACCTCGTGATCCACCCGCCTCGGCCTCCCAAAGTGCTGGGATTACAGGCGTGAGCCACCGCGCCCGGCCTAACTCTGTTTCTTAACACAGTCAATTCAGCACCAGAATACCCAGTTCTGAAACGTGGAGACTTGATCATTTGTCCAACTTCTTCTTTTTTTTTTTTTTTTTGTCTGTTAGGTGGAGTCTCACTCTGGCTGGTGGAGTACAGTGGTGCAATCTCTGCTCACTGCAACTTCTACCTCCCAGGTTCAAGTGATTCTCCTGCCTCAGCCTCCCGAGTAGCTGGGAGTACAGGCACGCACCACCACACCCAGCTAATATCTGTATTATTAGTAGCAATGGGGTTTCACCATGCTGGTCAGGATGGTCTCGATCTCTTGACCTCGTGATTCGCCCACCTTGGCCCTCCAAAATGCTACAGGTATGAGCCACCGGACCTGACCTGTTCAACTTCTTGCTTTGTTCACTGCTGCAGCCTCAGTGCTTAGAACAGTGTCAGGTATAGTACAGGCACTAGGACGAGGCCAGGGAGGCACCGTGGGCAGGAAGCACAAGGGAAACTCACACGAGGGGTTTTGCAAGAGTAGCACGACAGAGAGTGAGGCCTTCTTGCATTTTGTGCCCGAGGTGCCTGCCTTGCCCTGGCTGCTCCTTACTGTGGTCTGGCATATGGTGGGTCTTCAGTACATCGTCATTGAATGAATGAATCCAGTTATATAAAAACAACCAGGTTTTTTACTTAACCTTTTCTCTCAGATGTTTTTACCTCAGCTTTAAGCAGCCTGGGGCTAACATGAAACAAATTCTCTGATCCAGGCCCCCCTCCCCAGGAAATGTAGATATTGTAATCACCAAAACGCCCGTGGTCATGTTACTATTCAACCTTTTTGGAGCACTGTGTCTCTGTCCTCTGTAATTCTTGCCAGGAATTTAGTATGTGCCAGGACTATGAAATAGGTCA
>NW_022437032.1:4056725-4063206 GCF_009761245.1 Sapajus apella
CGATCTCGGCTCACCGCAACCTCCGCCTCCTGGGTTCAGGCAATTCTCCTGCCTCAGCCTCCTGAGTAGCTGGGACTACAGGCACGCGCCACCATGCCCAGCTAATGTTTTGTATTTTTAGTAGAGACGGGGTTTCACCATGTTGACCAGGATGGTCTTGATCTCTTGACCTTGTGATCCACCCGCCTCGGCCTCCCAAAGTGCTGGGATTACAGGCTTGAGCCACCGCGCCCGGCCTGTTTTTGTTTTTGTTTTTGTTTTGGTAGAGACAGGGTTTCTCCAAGTTAGTCAGGTTGGCCTTGAACTCCTGACCTCCGGTGATCTGCCAGCCTTGGCCTTCCAAAGTGCTGGGATTATAGGTATGAGCCACCACACCCAGCCACTTTTGCACCAACCTAAATATCCATACGGTGAAATACTATATAGCCATTAAAAAGAATGAAGTAGATCTATACTTCACATAGAGCTATGGAATAAACTCCAAGATGCATTATTAAATGAAGAGAGCAGGGGACAGGACAATGTGTAAGCAAAAAGACATGCCCACGCAGGTGTGTACACACATACAGATAGCCCTATTTATTTGCCTGTGTACGGACCTCTAGGGAGACATAAAGAAACTGATCCCAGAGGGCCTTAGGAGGAGAGCGAATAGGGCATTGTACATAGCGAGAGGGAGGCCTTCCTTTCCTTTGTACACTTTTGAACCATTTGAAGTTTTTTGTTTGCTTGTTTGTTGTGGCTTTTTGGTGTTTTTTTGTTCATTTGTTTTGAGATGGAGTCTCACTCTGTGTCCAGGCTACAGTGTGGTGGCACGATCTCAGCTCACTGCAACCTCTGCCTCTTGGGTTCAAGAGATTCTCCTGCCTCAGCCACCCGAGTAGCTGGGATTACAGGTGCACACCACCCCGCCTGGCTAATTCTTGTGTTTTTAGTAGAGACGGGTTTCACTGTGTTGGCCAGGCTGGTCTCAAACTCTTGACCTCAGGTGATCTGCCCACCTTGGACTCCCAAAGTGCTGGGATTACAGGCGTGAGCCACCGTGCCCAGCCTGAATCATTTGAATTCACTAACTCATTCATGTGTTAAGTAAATAATTTTAAAATAAATAAATATAACTAAATAATTTTAAAAGCGTCCCTTTGCACAAACCAATGATAAAAGCAGGCCATGAATGGAGGCACGTGATCAGTTCCACTGTGTGTCCTGGAGTTTCCTCAAAATAAATTCCAAGGCTCAGTGACCAAATATAGATGATGGTAGCAATGCACCTTTTCCTCCTAGAGTGGAGCATCTTTTGTAGATGAAGCCCCACTCTAATGAATTATGTATCCTTCAGCAAGTCATCACACTTCTCTGTGCCTCAGTTTCCTCATCTGCAAAGTGGAGGTAATAGTGTTACCTTCCCCCAGGCGGTATCAGGAGGATGAAATGAGATGGTGCATACGCAGCTTTTGGAACTGTGCCTCGCCCAGAGCATGCGCCTTCCAAAGCCACCTGTGCCTGATCTCTTAACCGTCTCTCGAATATTTCAACATAGGTAACTTCAGGAATCCAAAGCACTGAACCCTAGGAGGAGAGAAAAGAAGAGCTCAATTGCAGAGATTGTTCAAGAATCTGTCTACCCCTGGGAGGGCTGCATTTGGTTTTCTGGCTTTGTCTCCACCTTCTTTAAATGATGAACTGAAGCCTCTGGGTCTCTGCAAGCTGCACAGTTGCCTAAGGCTGTTGGGCCAGGGCAAACCTGGGCCATTTATTCTCCCCTTTCAGCCTGTTCCTGTGTTTATACTACCCTGTTTAGTTTAATGCACATCCCAAGATTACCCCAATACACATCCTCAGAAATGTTTATGGAAATTCTTTATAAGCAAACGGCTTTATTTCCCTTGAGTAGCTGCAGATACAAAGCAGCGGTCACTTTTTTTATTGACAGGCTTAAATACCTCGAGATACCCCCAGCCCCCACCCTGAGTAAATCTGTTACCCCAGCCCACCCACGCATCCATCCGGATTCTGCAGTTATAAGAAGTCAAGACTTGCCCACTCCTGATCCATTCTAGATTCCCAGCCCCAGCCATTGTTCCAAAGCAGGAATCATTTCCTTTCTTTTGTTTTGTTTTTCTAGAGACAGAATCTCATTCTGTCGCCCAGGCAGGGGCAGGATGAAAGTTCACTGCAGCCTCCAACTCCTGGGCTCAAGCAATGCTCCTACCTCACCTCACTGGAATTACAGGCATGTGCCACCATGCCTGGCTAACTTGAAAAATACAAATTGTGGAGTCAGGTATGGTGGCTCACACCTACAATCCCAGCACTTTGGGAAGCCAAAAAGGAAGGATCACTTTAAGCCAGGAGTTCAAGACCAGCCTGGATAACATGGCGAAACCTCGCCACTACAAAAAAATTAGCCAGGTGTGGTGATGCACGTCTGTAGTCCCAGCTACTTGGGAGGCTGAGGTGAGAGGATCACTAGAGCCTGGGAGGTTGAGGCTGCAGTGAGCTGTGATAGTGCCGCTGCATTCCAGTGCAGGCGACAGAGCAAGACCCTGTCTCAAAAAAAAAAAAAAATTTTTTTTAGAGATGGAGCCTTGCTATGTTGCCCAGTCTGGTCTCAAACTCCTGGGCTCAGATGATCATCGTTCCTCAGCTTCCCAAAGAGCTGGGATCCCAGGCATGAACCACTGTGCCCCAAAGTGGAAACCTTGACAACTCATAGACTTTTTGGTTCTTTCCAGGCCTGGCCAATTTTAAAAAATTTTTCTGTAGTGATGGGGTCTTGCTATGTTGTCCAGGCTGATATCAAACTCCTAGGCTCAAGCAATCCTCCTGCCTCAGCTTCATAAAGTGCTGGGTTACGAGTGTGAGCCACTGCGGCCAAGCTATCCCCATTTTCTAGATGATGAAAAACAAACACTGAACAGTTTAAATAATTTGCCCAAGGTGGCCGGGCGCGGCAGCTCACTCCTGTAATCCCCGGGAGCAGCAGCTCACTTTGGGAGGTCAAGGTGGGCAGATCACCTGAGGTCAGGAGTTCAAGACCAGCCTGGTCAACATGGTGAAACCCCATCTCTACTAAAAATACAAAATTAGCCGGGCGTGGTGGCACATGCCTGTAATCCCAGCTACTCAGGAGCCTGAGGCAGGAGAATTGCTCGGGAGGCAGAGTTGTGGTTAACTGAGATTGCACCACTGCACTCCAGCGTGGGCAACAAGAGTGAAACTCTGTGTCAAAAGCAAACAAAATAATAACTGTGCCCATTCAAGATCCCCAAGATAATTAAAAGCCTCACTTGAGCAGAGTAACTGAGGGGAGTCTTTTAGGGGTTTTTGCTATTTTTTTTTTTGAGACAGAGAGACAGGATCTCACTCTGTCACCCAGTCTGGAGTGCAGTGGCGCAATCTTGACTCACTGCAACCTCCACCTCCCAGGTTCAAGAAGCTATCCTCCTGTCTTGGCCTCCACAAGTGCTGGGACTACAGGAACATGCCACCATACCTAGCTAAGGAGAGTTTAATAAAGGAGATATTTGCAAAGGTGTAAGCAAGGCATAGAGAAACTACCAGCACTGAAGCCCCCCGGGGGTACTAACAACCAGAAGCCCTTCCCTCTTCAAGGCCCGCCAAGGCAGCAGGAAGGAGTGGTTATCAGAAAATGGCAAGCTCCATAGGAAAGAGGCCACATCATAGGAGCCGTGGCTGTCAGTAGAGGGACACAGCCACGGCCAGACCATGGCCAGCCAGGGATTCAACACCCCAACCCTACCTCAGCCCTCCCATCTCCCACTCCTGCTCTTTATTGGCTGAACCCAGCAAGAAATCAGATGTCACAGAACCAGCAGATACAGTCCCCACAGCTCAGCCTTGGGCACAGGGCAGGGAAGAGAACATGGAGAGTGGATCTGGAGGGGCAGATGAAGTATTAATATTCGGTACACTCAGGATGTCCACAGAGCGAACGCTGGCTTGCCAGCTGACCCCATTTCTTGAAAATTGTTGTATCCCTGCAGGTTATTTATGTTGTTATCCTTTTGCAAGAACCACATAAAATATTTTACATGCTTTTAAAACTCATAAATGTAATGAAGCCAAGATGTTTCAGCAAATGTGCGCAATGGGCAAATCCTTCCAAAGATCCACTCTCAGCTGACGTCAGGACAAAAGGCACAACTCATGACCTACACAGCATCTGACATTAAAGCCAATAAATTCATCTCCCAGACCCACACAGCTTCCAGAATGTCCAAGCTGTCAGTGGATCTTAAAAATGTATCTATTCCTTCATTCGCTTCCTGCCGTTCATCTCTTGCAAGTATTTACTGCTCTTTAAAAACTGAACTCTACCAGCGGGAAATGCAGTAGTGCAGGGAGATTGCTGCTTTACTTTGTTCCGGCAGTAATGGGGCATGCAACTTCCATTCTGACTTTTCTGAGACATTAACAAAAACCCACGTGCCCTAAAATTTGGGCTGATAATCTTTTGGGGCTCAGTGTAAAAGTCAGTAAGAGTTTAGCACAAAGTCTGGCATTCAAAAAGAGAAGGTGGACCGGAATTTGAATATGTATCATGTGTCAAGTATAGCTCTAGTCTTTTACATGTAAAAATCACATTCATCCTCCTAGTAAATGGACAAGGCAGGTGTTAATATCCCCATTTTACAGATGGGTAAGTGAGGCCCAGAGGGAGCTGAACCAACACTACTGGTGCCAGAAAACTTGCAGAGAGGAGAAGTAGGAGTCAAATCCAAGCTGTGTAATTGCAGAGGGTACTCTTCACCTCTGTGCCTCTGTAAATGAACAGTATTCTCGAGACCAGGTGCAGTGGCTCATGCCTGAAACCCCAGCACTTTGGGAGGCCAAGACGGGCAGATCGCCCGAGGTCAGGAGTTTGAGACCAGCCTGGCCAACACGACAAAACCATGTCTCTACCAAAAATTAGTTGGGTGTGGTGCCGTATGCCTGTAGTCCCAGCTACTTGAGAGGCTGAAGCAGGAGAATCTCTTGAACCTGGGAACCAGAGGTTCAACGCGCCACTACACTCCAGCCTGGGCAACGAAGAATATTCTTGAAAAATATAGTTTAGGTCAGTAGCACGTGTAGACAGATACGGGTTTGAGTATTTGATAATGAGTATTGATTTCCTTCCTTCCTCCTGCCCTCCCTCCTTCCCTCCCTTCCTTCTTTCCTTCCTTCCTTCCCTCCTTGAGATGGAGTCTCAGTCTGTCACCCAGATTAGCTTGGATTACAGGTGCCCACTACCATGCCCAGCTAATTTTTGTATTTTTAGTAGAGACAGGGTTTCACCATATTGGCCAGGCTGGTCTTGAATTCCTGACCTCAGGTGATCCACCCGCCTCGGCCTCCCAAAGTGCTGGGATTACAGGCATGAGCCACTGCACCTGGCCTCTTTTTCTTTTTTTAACCTCCCAGCCTTGATCTCTGATGATGGCATATCTTGAGCCTCACTCTTCAGGTCTACAGCTTGGGCTGAACTGCAGTTCTGAGCCATGAGTACACACAACACTCTAAGTTCTGGGTCCCCGCTGGGTGCCTGGCACTATAGCGGGCACTGAAAATACACATTTGGGTAAGGTGGAGGTGGCCACTGCTTGGCTGGTGCCTGGAGGCTGGAGCAAGAAAGAGGTCTTGGCCAATCTCACAAATGAAAAATAGTAACTTCAGCGAATGCTATTGGAGAAGTGCCTCCAAGGGTCATGTGTGAGGGAACCGGACCTAGTCGGGGAGAAAGCAGAGGCAAGACTAAAGACAGATGCCTGAGCTAGGGGTGAAGTTTGAGTCATTAACAAGATCAGGGAAGGGGCCCAGCTTGGTGGCTCAGTCCCATAATCCCAGCACTTTGGGAGGCTAAGGCAGGAGGATAGCTTTAGCCCAGGAGTTGAGACCAGCCTGTGCAACAAAGCAAGCCTCCCATCTCTACAAAAAAAAAAAAAAAAAAAAAAAAAATCAGGCTGGGCGCAGAGGCTCACACTTATAATCCCAGAACTTTGGGAGGCCCAGGCAGGCAGCTCACCTCAGGTCGGGAGTTCGAGACCAGCCTGGCCAACATGGTGAAACTCCAACTCTACTAAAAATACAAAAATTAGCCAGGCATGGTGGCAGATGTCTGTAATCCCAACTACTTAGGAGACTGTGGCAGAGGTTGCAGTGAGCTGAGATCACCTCACTGCACTCCAGCCTGGGTAACAGGAGAGTCAGTATCAAAAAAACGAACAGGGCCGGGCGCGGTGGCTCAAGCCTGTAGTCCCAGCACTTTGGGAGGCCGAGGTGGGTGGATCACGAGGTCAAGAGATCGAGACCATCCTGGTCAACATGGTGAAACCCCGTCTCTACTAAAATTACAAAAAATTAGCTGGGCATGGTGGCGTGTGCCTGTAATCCCAGCTACTCAGGAGGCTGAGGCAGGAGAATTGCCTGAACCCAGGAGGCGGAGGTTGCGGTGAGCCGAGATCGCGCCATTGCACTC
>NW_022437032.1:4063306-4067127 GCF_009761245.1 Sapajus apella
AAAAAAAAAAAAAAAAAAAAAAAAAAAAAAAAAAAAAAAAAACGAACAAAAAAATCAGAGGCCGAGTGTGGTGGTGGATGCCTGTAATCCCAGCACTTTGGGAGGCTGAGGCAGGTGGATCACTTGAGATCAGGAGTTCCAGACCAGCCTGGGCAACATGGTGAAATGCCATCTCTACTAAAAATACAAAAATTTGTCACATGTGCTCACTTGAACCCAGGAGGTGGAGGTTGCGGTGAGCTGAGATCATGCATTGTACTCCAGCCTGGATGACGGAGTGAGACTCTGTCTCAAAAAATATATATATATAAGCCGGGCGCAGTGGCTCACGCCTGTAATCCTAGCACTTTGGGAGGCCGAGGTGGGTGGATCACCTGAGGTCAGGAGTTCAAAACCAGCCTGGCCATCATGGTGAAACCCCATCTTAAAATATATGTGTGTATATATATATCAGGAAAGGTACAGTGTTTCAGGTGGGGAGAATAGCAAGTGCAAAGGCCCTGTGGTAAAGGAGAGGGTCTGAATAGAGGTGATAGGAGGATACCGTTACCCATGGGGTAGTCAGGGAAGAGTTCTAAAAAAGCAGTGGAAGAGCAGAGACCCAGATAAAGGAGGGACTGAGCCACGTGGATCTCTGCAGCAAAAATGTGCCACGGAGAGGGAAAAGGGAGGCAAAGTCTGGCACCTGGTCGGAAGACTCAGGGAAAAACCATGGAGCCAGAGGGCCAGAGCAGAAGTGAGGAGAGGCTGAGAAAGGAAGTGAAGCAGAGAAGCAGCAGGGGACCGGCCAGCACGGAGGGTTTTCAGGGCCTGGGAAGGCCTTGGGCTTCGCCCCTGGTCCCCAGCTTCTCTCCTCTGTTAAAGGATGTCCTTTCTCTGAAAACCAATCCCGCCTCCCAGCCCTGCCTGCCATCTCAGGATCTTGATGCCTGATGCCCCATGAGTACACAAGCTTTCCTTTTTGAATGACAGCCTTCCCTTCAGCATGTACAATCTCTCCCATCTTTAAAAAAACAAAAACAGGCCAGGTGCGGTGGCTCATGCCTGTAATCCCAGCGATTTGGGAGGCCAAGGTGGGCAGATCAAGAGGTCAGGAGTTCGAGACCATCCTGGCCAACATGGTGAAACCCTGTCTCTACTAAAAATAAATAATTTTGTAAAAAATGAAAAAATTAGCTGGGCGTGGTGTCATGGGCCTGTAGTCCCGGCTACTCAGGAGGCAGACTGTGGGGAACAGTGCAGGTGGGCAGTGTGGCCCAGGTGTGTAAGAAGGCAGGCTGCCGCTCCCTCTTTCTACTTTGTGATTACAAAGCAACATCTGCTGGTATCCAGAAGGTCATAATCTCTCTCTCTCTCTCACTCTCTTTGTGTCTTTTTGTTTGTTTTGAGATACAGTCTTGTTCTGTCTCCGAGGCTGGAGTGCAGTGGCACAATCTCGGCTCACTGCAACCTCCACCTCCCAGGTTCAAGCAATTCTCCTGCCTCTGCCTCTCAAGTAGCTGGGATTACAGGCACCTGCCACCATGCCTGGATAACTTTTTGTATTTTTAGTAGAGATGGAGTTTTACCATGTTGGCCAGGCTGGTCTTGAACTCCTGACCTTAATTGATCTGCCCACCTTGGCCTCCAAAAGTGCTGGGATTACAGACATGAGCCACTGCACCCGGGCTGTTTTTCTTGTTGTTTTGTAGACAGGGTCTAGGCCAGGAGAGGTGACTCATGCCTGTAATCCTAGCAGTTTGGAAGGCCAAGGAAGGTAGATCATGAGGTCAAGAGATCACCGCCATCCTGGCCGACCCCCGTCTCTACTGAAAATACAAAAATTAGCTGGGCATGATGGCACTCACCTGTAGTTCCAGCTACTCGGGAGGCTGAGGCAGGAGATCATTTGAATCCGGGAGGCAGAGTTTGCAGTGAACTGAGATCGCACCACTGCATGCCAGCATGGTGACTGAGACTCCACCTCAAAAAGTAATAAAATAAAGGCAGGGTCTGGCTTTGTCACTCAGGCTGGAGTGCAGCAGTGAGATCATAGCCTTGAACTCCCGAACTCAACGGATTCTCCCACTCAGATTCCTGGGTAGTGGGACTACAGGCATGAACCACCATATGCAGCTAATATTTTTTTAAATTTTTTTTGTAGAGGCAAGGGTTTCACTATATTGCCGAGGCTGGTCTTGAACTCCTGGCCTCTGGGGATCCTCTAGCCTGGGCCTCCCAAAGTGCTTACAGGTGTAAGCCACCATACCAGCCCCAAAAGGTCATGATCTCTGAAGGAGGTCAGGTGTCACCTTCTCAGAGAAGCCTCCCTAACCACTGAGTCCACAGTCTTCTCCCCAGGGCCAGCTTCATGGGGTCTGCGCGCAGAAGGGCCTCATGCTTGGCTGAGTGCTCTGCTGTCAGCATCCTGCATTTCTTAGTAATTTTGAACAAGGAGTCCTTATTTTCATTTCGCACTGGGCCCAACTAATTGTACAACAGGCACTCCCACAACTTGCTAGGCTCCCCCTCAACTAGCGAGGTGGGAACTGGAAGGATCGCATGGAAGGTGGTGTCACCCAAGCTCCTGGGGAGCAATGGGGGTGAGGTGGGAAATGGCGTCCTCGGGGTTTGTCTCCAGGCTGCCTTGCATCTTGCCCTCTTCATTTTCTTCTCCACAAGCATCCAGGGCACTCTTTTCCAGGGTAATCAGGTCACCTCCCTCCCCAGCTTAAAGCCCCCATCATGGCTGGGCACAGTGGCTCACACTTGTAATCCCAGCACTTTGGGAGGCCAAGGCAGGCAGATCACCTGAGGTCAGGAGTTCCAGACCAGCCTGACTAACATGGTAAAATCCCATCTCTACTAAAAATACAAAATTACCTGGGTGTAGCAGCAGGCTCCTGTAATCCCAGCTACTCGGAAGGCTAAGGCAGGAAAATTGTTTGAACCCGGGAGGCGGAGGTTGTAGTGAGCTGAGATTACGCCTTTGCACTCCAGTCTGGGCAGCAAAGCGGGACTCCATCTCAAAAAAAAAAAAAGCCCCCATCACTTAGAATGAAAGTCAAGCCATAGGCAGGGCCTATAAGCCCTCTGTGATCTGGCTGCCCCCATCCCTAATCTCAACTTCTCCCACTTTTTTTCTTGGCTGTACACCAAGGACAGTAGCTGCTGCCACTGCTTTTTTTTTTTTTTTTTTAATAAGATGGAGTTTCACTCTGTCACCCAGGCTGGAGTACTCACTGCAATCTCCGCTTCCTGGGTTCAAGCGATTCTCCTGCCTCAGCCTCCCAAGTAGCTGGGATTACAGGTGCCCGCCACCACGCCTGGGCAATTTTGTATTTTTAATAGAGATGGGGTTTCTCCATGTTACTCAGGCCAGTCTTGAACGCCCAACCTCAGGTGACCAGCCCGCCTCGGCCTCCCTAAGTGCTGGGATTACAGGTGTGAGCCACCACTGCAGATTTCTATCACCCTCACTCCTACCCACTTTATATCTTCCTCCACTTCACCTACCCACTGATTCATTCATTCACTTATTCATTGAATAGCTAACATCTGTTTTTTGTTTGTTATTTATTTATTATTTCTTTTTTTGAGACAGAGTTTCGATCTTTCACCGAGGCTAGAGTGCAGTGGCATGTTCTTGGTTCACTGAAACCTCCGCTTCCTGGGTTCAAGTGGTTCTCCTGCCTCAGCTTCCCAAGTAGCTGGGATTATAGGCATGTACCACCATGCCTGAATGATTTTTGTATTTTTAGTAGAGACAGAGTTTTGCCATGTTGGCCAGGCTGGTCTCAAACTCCTGGTCTCAAGTGATCCACCTGCCTTGGCCTCCCAAA
>NW_022437032.1:4067527-4071704 GCF_009761245.1 Sapajus apella
CCTCCCAGTTCAAGTGATTCTCCTGCCTCAGCCTCCCAGGTAGCTGGGATTACAGGTGCCTGCCACCACGCCAGGCTAATTTTTTGTGTTTTTAGTAGAGTCAGGTTTCACTGTGTTAGCCAGGATGGTCTCGATCTCCTGACCTCATGATCTGCCACCTCGGCCTCCCAAAGTGCGGGGATTACAGGCGTGAGCCACTGCACCCGGCCCCAGTTTGTTATATTTTCAACTTACAGTGGGTTTATCGGGACGTAAAGCCATCAGAAGTCAAGGAGCATCTGTACTCTGGAACTGTTCCCTTTCTTTGCTGTGTCATCAACATTTCCCATTCGCTTGGATCCTCCCAATGTCATCCAGCACCGGCTGTGTTATCTCCCTCACATTCATATTCCCCCTGAAGCTCCCCACTCCCCCTCACCATGAAACAGGTTTTTGTTTTGTTTTGTTTTTTGAGACAGAGTCTTGCTCTGTCACCCAGGCTGGAGTGCAATGGTGCAGTCTTGGCTCACCGCAACCTCCGACTCCTGGGTTCAGGTGATTCTCCTGTCTCAGCCTCCCAAGTAGCTGAGATTATAGGCGCCCACCACCACACCCAGTTAATTTTTGTATGTTTAGTAGAGACAGGTTTCCCCCTGTTGGCCAGGCTGGTCTCGAACTCCTGACCTCGTGATCTGCCCGCCTCAACCTCCCAAAGTGCTGGGATTACAGGCGGAAACAGTTTTAAAAGAATTGACCCTAAAAAGTTCACCACCTTCTCTCATTCTTCCCCAACCCTCTCCAATCAGCTCCAGCCCCTCCGTATCCGCAAGTGTCTTCTTAATGACTGGTTGTCTCTATTGCCAAACCCAGCAGTCAGTTCCCCGTGTTCATCTGCCTTGACACACCAGTATCATGTTTGGAGAGTGCGTCCCTGCCTCCCTGTGAAGCACGTTCCTTTCTTGGCTTCCTGGACTACTGTCTCTATCATCCTGATTCACTGGCTCCTCTTTCTCTGCACCTATGTATGTTTCTCCTCTACTCCCCTCCTTTAAACCGAGGAGTTCCCCAGGCCTCATCCTTGCACTTTTCTGTTCCCTATCTCCGGTCGCTGCCCAGATGATCCGAGTCTGTTTCTCGGCTTCAAACACCATCTCATACTGATGTTAACTGCCTGCTGGTCCTTGCCGCTGAACTTCAGACTGCTGGCTCCAACTGTTGATCTGACTTTTCCTCTTGAATATCAAATTGGCACATCAAGCATAACGTGTTCCAAACGAGTTCCTAAGCACCCTCCTCTGCCAAATCTACATCTCCCACAGCCTTCCCTATTTCTGTACCTGGTATCTGCAGCCTTCAGATGCTCAGGCTGGAAATCTAGGAGTCATCCTTGATGCCTGTGTCTTCTATCTGCATTCAATCAGTTTGCAAGTTCTGTCAGTCACATGATCACAATAAATTCCCCACATGTCTCTTTCATCTCTCCCATCCCCGCCACTTCCAACTTGGTCCAAGCTCCATTTTCTCACTCCTGGCTACTGTAGTAGAGTCCTCACTGCTCTCCCCACATCCACCCTTTCCCCCACCTACTTGGGTCTATAACCTCCCTCAGACTTCTCCTAAAACCTAGGAAAATCATGTCATTCCTCTACTCGAAACACTCTGACAGCCTTTCATGTCACTAAAAAAAACAAAAACAAAAACAAAAACAAAAAAACCACAGCAATGTTCATTACAAAGAAAAAAGTGGGCACGGTGGCTCACGCCTGTAATCCCAGCACTTTGGGGAGCCAAGATGGGCGGATCACAGGGTCAGGAGATCAAGACCAACCTGGCCAACATAGTGAAACCCTGTCTCTACTGAAATTATAAAAATTAGCCAGTTGTGATGGTGGGCACCTGTAATCCCAGCTATTCGAGAAGCTGAGGCAGGAGAATCACTTGAACCCAGGAGGCAGAGGCTGCAGTGAGCTACGATCGTACCACTGCACTCCAGCCTGGGCAACAGAGCGAGACTCCATCTCAACAACAACAGCAAAAAACTGGGGATGGCTGTCCTGTTGCTAATTGACTTGACAGTCATATTAAGATGAAACCTATCTAAATATTTCAACTCTTGGGTTTTTGGTTTTTTGTATTTAGAGATCCAGGTCTCACTATATTGCCCAGGCTGGGTTCCTGAGGCTGTTTACAGGACTCATCATGGTACACTACAGCTTTCAACTCCTGTGCTCAAGTGATCCTCCTGCCTCACCCTCCCCAGTAGCTGGTACTGTAGGTGTGTACCACCACACTTTGTTCCCTTAGACATTTTTGGTTTAGGACAATTAGGAATTTATTTATTTATTTATTTATTTATTTAATTTTATTGAGACAGAGTGTTGCTCTGTCACCCAGGAGGAAATACAGTGGCCTGATCTCAGTTCACTGCAACCTCCACCTCCTGTCTCAAGCAATTCTCATGCCTCAGCCGCCTGAGTAGCTGGGCTTACAGGCACATGCCACCATGCCCAGCTAATTGTTGTATTTTTAGTAGAGTTGACAGGGTTTTGCCATGTTGGCCAGGCTGGTCTCAAACTCCTGACCTCAGGTGATCCACCTGCCTCGGCCTCCCAAAGTTCTGGGATTATAGGCACGAGCCACCATACTCAGCCTGAAAATTAAGAATTTATTTATTTATTTATTTATTTATTTTTGTAGAGATGGGGTTTCACCATGTTGGCCAGGATGGTCTCAAACTCCTGACCTCTGGTTATCCACCTGCCTTGGCTTCCCAAAGTTCTGGGATTACAGGCGTGAGCCACCGCGCCCGGCCAAATTAAGAATTTAAGCATTCTCCTACTAATCACTCCTTTGAGTATTTCTTAAACCTTAAAATTTTCAAGCAGTTATATGGATATCTATTTGGTAAGCTGCCACTATGAGATGACATTTAGAATAAGTGAAAACAGCTGGGCGCGGTGGCTTACGCCTGTAATCCCAGCACTTAGGGAGGTCAAGGCAGAAGGATCACTTGAGGTCTGGAGTTTGAGACCAGCCTGACCAACATGGAGAAACCCCTTCTCCACTAAAAATACAAAATTACCTGGGTGTGGTGGTGCATGCCTGTAATCCCAGCTACTCAGGAGGCTGAGGCAGGAGAATCTCTTGAACCTAGGATGTGGAGGTTGCGATGAGCCGAGATCGCGCCACTGCACTCCAGCCTGAGCAACAAAAGCGAAACTTCATCTCAAAAATAAAATAATAAAATAAATGGAAAAGGAGGCGATAAAAAAATCTTTTATTTGGGATAGATACAGTTATATGGCGATATCTATCTATCTATATGACAAAACATATTAAAAGTTGCTCAACATCATTAACCATTAGGGAAATAGAAGTCAAAACTCTAATGAGATACCACCTCACACCCATTAGGTGGCTACTACCAAAAAAACAGAAAATCACATGTTGGCATGGATGTGGAGAAATTAGAACCCAAGCATGCCTGGTCATGATATAAATGGTGCAGGCACAGTAGAAAGCAGTATCCTGGGTCCCCTAAAAATTAAAAATGCCCCATTGTCCAGCAATCCCACTTAGGGGTATATACCCAGAAGAACTGGAAGTAGGGTGTGAAAGAGGTACTTGTATATCCATGTTCACAGCAAAATTATTCACAATAGCTAAAAGGTGGACACACCCACATGTCCATGACAGAGATGAATGGATGAAGCAAATGTGTTCTAATCATAAGATGGAATATTGTTCAGCCTTGAAAAGGAAGGACTTGCTAAGATTACAGGCCAAGAGCAGTGGTTCACACCTGTAATCTTAGCAATTTGGGAGGCCGAGGCGGGTGCATCACCTGAGGTCAGGAGTTTGGGACCAGCCTGGTCAACACGATGAAACCCCATCTCTGCCAGGCGGAGTGGCTCACTCCCGTAATCCCAGCACTTTGGGAGGCCGAGGCGGGTGGATCACGAGGTCAAGAGATCGAGACCATCCTGGTCAACATGGTGAAACCCCATCTCTACTAAAAATACAAAAAATTAGCTGGGCATGGTGGCGCGTGCCTGTAATCCCAGCTACTCAGGAGGCTGAGGCAGGAGAATTACCTGAACCCAGGAGGCGGAGGTTGCGGTGAGCTGAGATCCCGCCATTGCACTCCAGCCTGTGTAACAAGAGCAAAACTCTGTCTCAAAAAAAAAAAAAAAAAAAA
>NW_022437032.1:4071804-4096875 GCF_009761245.1 Sapajus apella
AAAAAAAAAAAAAATTAAAGTAAATTTTGTGTATTATAGGTATTGTACCACAATTAAAAAAATTGGAAAGCAAAATATCTAGAGCCGTGATCTCTAAGGTCACATGTCCTCTGCCCCCATTACTCCTCACTCACTCCCCTCCAGCCCCACTGACCTTTTTCTGGTTCCTCAAACACGCCAAGCATGTTCCTGCCTCAGGGCCTTTGCACTGCCTGTTGCCTCTGTCTGGAATGCAATTCACACAGATCTAAATGGCTCTCTCCCTCACCTCCTTCATGTCTCAGCAGTGAAGCCTTTCCCGGTCACCCTACAAAAAAGCATGTACTGATGCCCTCTGTCCTTTTACCTTGTTCTGTCTTCAAAGCACTTGCTCCTAGATGCCATTCATTAAAGGTACTTGCTTATGCAACGCAATTTGTTTATGCAACAGTGAATGAGATAACCACAGCCCCTTCCATCATGCAATGCTTTATTGTGGAAAAAAAATACGTCCTCCATTAGTGATTCCATCCTATCCTAGCTATATTCCAGGCAGAATCAATGTACCATAGACCACCACTGGCCCACAGATCACCATTTCTGCACAAGCCCACAATTTTGACATTAAACTTTCAGACATTTTAGACTGAACTACTTAAGTTTTTTCATCTCTAAATTCCCAGCACTGGCTGGGCAAAGTGGCTCACACCTGTAATCCCAGGACTTTGGGAGTCCGAGGCAGACAGATCACAAGGTCAGGAGTTCGAGATCAGCCTGGCCAACATAGTGAAACCCTGTCTCTACAAGAAATACAAAAATTAGCTGGGTGTGGTGGCACACCAGCTACTTGGGAGGCTGAGGCAGGAAAATCGTTGGAACCCAGGAGGCAGAGGGTTCAGTGAGCCGAGACCACACCATTGCACTCCAACCTGGGTGGAAGAGTGAGACTCCATCTCAAAAATAAATAAATAAATAAATAAATTTCCAGCACTGAGTGGGCTCAAGGCCCTGTGCATAGCAGACAAAATAATTACTCCCTGAATGAATGAATGATCAAATAAATGACCATGCAAATAAAATGAACTCCAGCTCCCAAACTATCATGGATGTTGTGTGTGTGCTTAATATTACGAGAAACCTTAAACATTCCTGCTGTACCCTGAAGTAATTCATGTGATAACAGATGTTTCCTAAACACTTAACAATATGCCAGGGGCTTTACACACATCATTTCTGATATTTGCAGCAAGGCCATAAGCAGTGATTACCCTCCCCATTGCCTAGGGAAGAAATGAAGGCATAGGGAGGTTAAGACCCTGGCAGAAATTATACAGCCCAGATGGAAATTGCCAAAAAGCAAGATCTGCATCTGGGTACGTCTGACTGTGCTTGTCCGCTCTGCTATCTTTAAGAAATTAACTTGTAGATCACCTGGAGAGTGATAAAAATGAGATGACTCCTTACTCTGTCTTTAACTCTTGCTCTGTTTCCCAGGGGGTTATGCCTTCTGTTTTGGTTTTTCGCTTTGTTCCTGTACGTTTATCATCCTCCCTTATTTTTTCTTCTTCTTCAGCATTAGCTCTCATCTCTTCTTGCCTACCCACTTGGGTTTTCTCTTTTTCCCTCCATTTCTCTGTCTTTTGTTACCCACACCAGACTAGGGCCAAGTCATTTGTTTACTTGAGAGTCTGAGCTGAGAGAAGAAGTTTAAGATCTCTCCACACATTAAAACAAAGAAAAGAACATTTTATATTCCCTTTCATGGTCAAAAGATGATCCTTTCTTTCCCTTCACAGAAGCCATTTAGGTGTTTATAGAGCAGTTATCTTAACAATGACTGTCCTTTGCTTTTCTCTGTGCTCCAATTAACATTCTTAATTGCCGAGTTCTAACCCTCTCACTTTTTGCATGTTGCCTAGAGTTCTCTGATGAGTTTTTCATTATCATTTATATTGCAAAGCTGGATAGATATTTATTTATAACAGTAAGCTTTCCATTGTGCCATGCTTTTAGCGCTTTAAGTTTTATTATAATAAAGTTTGCAGCAAATTTAAAGAAGAGCCTTCTCAGTAATAATAGAATTTACAATAAGCACTTTTTAGGGAATAGGGGGTTGGATTTGTGCCTGGTAGATTACAAAAAAAAAAAAAATTTTTTTAAAGCAAGAGGAAACTTTTAAGAAAGGGTTTGGACACTAGTACAGAAATGTTTAAGTGAAGAGTGAATCAGATTTGTTTGAAGAGGAAATGAAATGGAAAGCATTTCTAGCAGAAAAAAAAAATTGTTCAATCAATTGAACCTTTGACTTGTTTTTGAAAATCTATACATTTCTGCTGTCCAGTTACGCAATATGTGAGCACCCTGATAAGCATGTTTATGAGATGACCCATGTAGCTTGATCACTCTCGTTACTGAGGCCCTGGTCTTGCACAAGAGCCCACAAAAGGAATAAGATAGTATTTGAAAAAAGCTCTCAAACAACTGTGCATTTGTGAAATTCATTTCAACATTCATTTCAGAAAGACTCAAGATGGTAGGTCTTAAGACAAGAAATCCAAAATTTGCACAGAGCTGTATAAGCTCTGTAGCTTCCCTGAAATGTTACCTGTATAGTAAAGAAGAAGATCTCAAATATACAACACGGATTGAAGTAAATTAAAGGTTCATTCATAGAGTGAAAAAGTTACAAAACATATTTATTAAGATTCGTTTTAACGCGGTGGGAAAATCTTATGGTATCCCATTCAGTGAAATAAACACAATGCCAAAATGTTATCTTTCTCTAATCTGTGGGAGGAGAAGTAGATACATTACTCAAATCGTCACATGAGTGAATATAAGACTGCAATTGTGCAATCTTCAAGGGAAAGGGTCAAAATGCTAAAGTTTGATTTAGTCGGGAAGGCTGAGAAGCCTCCCCTGGAGAAGATAAGAGAATTTGATTGTGATTTAATATTTAAAAGTTTTATTAGAAAGGACTTTACTATTTTTTTTTTAATGGCATTAGTTGGATGCTGATATGGCCTTGAAATCGGATTACCTGTAGACCTCGTTTCTCATCTCCAGCACCGTTGACATTTTGGATCAGGCAATTCTTTGTTGTGGAGGTCATCCTGGGCAGTGTAGGATCTTTTTTTTTTTTTTTGAGACAGAGTTTCGCTCTTGTTACCCAGGCTGGAGTGCAATGGCACAATCTCGGCTCACCGCAACCTCTGCCTCCTGGGTTCAAGCAATTCTCCTGCCTCAGCCTCCTGAGTAGCTGGGACTACAGGCGTGCACCACCATGCCTGGCTAATTTTTGTATTTTTAGAGGAGACGGGGTTTCACCATGTTAACCAGGATGGTCTCGATCTCTTGACCTCGTGATCCACCCGCCTCAGCCTCCCAGAGTTCTGGGATTGTAGGTGTGAGCCACTGCACCCGGCCGGCAGTGTAGGATCTTTAGCATCACCCCAGCCTCTACCTACCAGACAGTTGTGACAACCAAAAATGTCTCCAGACATTGCCAAATGTCCCCTGGTGGGGGAAAGGGCACATTGTCTCCCATTAAGAACTGCTCCTATGGACTTAGAGAACCAGCATTCTCAACCGCTTGTGTGTGCCTGAGATTGACCGAAAGCCTGCATGCTTGGACTAGCATGTTTCAAGTGACTGAGAAACAAAAAAAGCCAGTCGCACAAACTTTTTTATTCTTAATCCATTTATTCTTTAGCCAACAAACTTACAGGAGAAAGTATCATTTCTGACAGTTCACTCTTGCTTTAATAAACTTGTTGGAATTTTTTTTTCTTGGAGATGGAATTTCACTCTTGTCGCCCAGGTTGGAGTGCAATGGCACTATCTTGGCTCACTGCAACGTGGCTCACCTCCGCCTCCCTGGTTCAAGTGATTCTCCTACCTCAGCCTCCCAAATCACTGGGATTACAGGTGTGAGCCACCACACCCAGCCAGAATCTTTTTTGTTTTTGAAACAGGGTCTTGCTCTGTCCCAGGCTGGAATGCAGTGGCATGAACAAGGTTTGCTGCAGCCTTAAACTCCTTAAGCCTTGTTTGCTTAAAGGGCTCAAGCAGTCCTCCTGCCTCAGTCTCCCAAAGTGCTGGGATACAGGTGTGAGCCACGGTGTCCGGACTGGAATATTTTTACCTTTTTTTTTTCTGTTTTGAGTACGCAGTTGTAGGCTTCAATACATCAGCTGCAACTAAGAAGACTAATTGGAGCTAGAAATTGTTCAATACCAATTTGGAATTGATGAAATGGCAACAAGCAGAGATATTAAAACAGGGAAAATATCATCAGTTAAGTGGTGATTATTGCAATTAGCCAACTTTGCAACCATAAATCGTTGCAACAGAAGGGCTCTGCGCCAGGACACTCAGAAAAGTGGACATTTGGCCCCATAATAAATCAGTCTCATTGAATTACAAGCATGATTTTGGAGGCAATTTTAGCTCAACTTCTAAATTTCTAGAATTTGAGGAGTGCCTTTCAGACATCAAGCCTTCCATTTGGAGTAGGCAGATATCAAATGTACGATGACATATAAAAGTCCGGAGACTAAGAGGTTGGTCCATGTTGAGATACTTCCCGATTCCAAACCTTACATTTCCCAAATTGAAGCAACAGTGGTTACCAAGTCATTGGACTGTGCTTCCTGGCATGAATAAATAGAGGTCCAAAGTGGCGATACTTTTGCAGTGGCAGATCGTGATTTATGGGACTCAACCTCGCTACTTTAGTCATTTCAAGCTTGAGATGCTGGGAATCCCACATAGAAAAAAACACACACATAAGTGTGGTCCTTTCAATTACAGGGATACCAAGTATCTAATTGTCTTCTTAAAAACTGTTTCATTTAGGTATGCTTTACATATAAAACTCACCCATTTTGAGTGCACAGTTGAATTATTTTTAGTAAATCCACACAGTTGTGCAACCATCATGATAATCTAGTTTGTAATTTCCTTTTGTTCTCTGCAATTGTGTTAAAATACACGTAACGTAACATTTACCGTCCTAACCATCTTCAAGTGTGCTATTCTGAAATGTTAAATACATTCACACTGTTGAACAACCAATCTCCAGATCTTTCTTTTTTTTCTGGGATGAAGTCTCACTCTGTCACCCAGGCTGGAGGGCAATGGCGTGATCTTGGCTCACTGCAACCACTGCCTCCTGGGTTCAACCGATTCTCCTGCCTCAGCCTCCTGAATAGCTGGGATTACAGGCACGCGCCACTATGCCCAGGTAATTTTTGTATTTTTAGTAGAGATGGGGTTTCACCATATTGGTCAGACTGGTTTTGAACTCCTGACCTCGTGCTCCTCCCGCCTCGGCCTCCCAAAGTGCTGGGATTACAGGCATGTGCCACTGTGCCTGGCCCAGATCTCTTTTTTTAAAAAAATAAATTTTATTGTGTATATTTAAGGCATACTACATGATGTTATGGGATGTATATAGATAGTAAAAAGATGAACGTAGTGAAGCAAATGAGCATATCTTTCTTGCATTGTTACCTGATTTTGTTTGTTTTTGTGGCAAAAGCAGCTAAAATCGACACATTTATCTAGAATCCTTTTCTTCTTGCAAAACTGGAACTTCACGCCTATTAAGCAGTAAACATCCCCCCACCCATTCTCCTCCCTCCAGCCCCTGGCAACCACCATTCTATTCTGTCTGTATGAATTTGACAGTTGTGCAACCATCATGATAATGTAGTTTGTAATTTCCTTGTCCTTTTGTGACTGGCTTATTTTACTTAGTATAATGTCTTTAAGATTCATCTATGTTGTAGCATGTATCAGAATTTCCTTCCTTTTTAAGACTGAGTCATATTCCATTGTATGGATAGACTGCATTTAGTTTATTCATTCATCTGTCCATAGACACTTGAGCTGTTTCTACTTTTTAGCTATTGCAAATAATTCTGCTGTGAACATGGGTATATAAATACTGCTTTGAGACCCTGCTTTCAATTCTTTTGGATATATACCCACA
Organism: Sapajus apella; assembly: GCF_009761245.1. Lineage (NCBI taxonomy): Eukaryota > Metazoa > Chordata > Mammalia > Primates > Cebidae > Sapajus > Sapajus apella. The sequence goes on from NW_022437032.1 coordinate 4,077,779, forward strand.
CGTGGAATAACTAGATCAATGGTAATTCTTTTTTAAATTTTTTGAGGAATTGCCATATTGTTTTCTAGAGAGACTGCAACATTTTACATTCATTCCCATCAACTACATTGCCTTTAACACTTTATTTCATATTCAGGCCTCTAAAGTTATTCAGCATGGATTGAGTCATTCGTGATTTATTTATTGTGACTTCTGTGTTCCATCGCTGTGGCTAAGTGCTAAGGACACCGTGATGAAGGTGTCTGCCCTCATGGAAACTGCAGTGTGAGAAATAAGCAATCAACAGACACACGAGAAAGTCTGTCATTATACATTCTGAACTATGCTATAAAAAGAAAGACGTGGTTTCTTAAAGACTGAGAGCACTGGTGTCCGCGTGTGGTGGCTCATGCTTGTAATCCCAGCACTTAGGGAGGCCAAGGTGGGTGGATCACCTGAGGTCAGGAGTTCGAGACCAACCTGACCAACATGGAGAAACCCCATCTCTACTAAAAATACAAAATTAGCCAGGCATGGTGGCGCATGTCTGTAATCCCAGCTACTCAGGAGGCTGAGGCAGGAGAATCACTTGAACCCGGGAGGTGGAGGTTGCAGTGAGCCAAGATGGCACCATTGCATTCCAGCCTGGGCAATAGGAGCAAACTCCATTAAAAAAAAAAAAAAAAAAAAGACTTAGAGCACTGATAAATGAGACCTAGTTTGGAAGAGGGAAGGCTGGTTTTAGGAAGGGAACTTGGAGCAGAGATTACATGTTTCTTAGGAGTGGGCCAGGTGAAGAGAGGCAAATGGCAAGCAGGGGAAAGGAAGATTCCTTGTAGAAATGAGCAGACGTGGGGTTTTCAGAGAAAGTTCTGCCTTCCACTGAGACCTGTGCAAAGTTACTGAATTCATAATTTGGCATGCATTCATTAGTACTCACTAGGTGCTGATGAGAGCTATGAGCTTCTGTTTTTCCATAAATAATATAGAAATAGGCAATAGGCTGGGTGCGGTGGCTCACGCCTGTGATCCCAACACTTCGGGAGACCGAGGCGGGCAGATCACTTGAGGTCAGAGTTCGAGACCAGCCTGGCCAACATGTTGAAACTCCATTTCTACTAAAAATACAAAAATTAGCCAGGTGTGGTGGCAGGTGCCTATAGTCCTAACGACTTAGGAGGCTTAAGCAGAAGAATTGCTTGAACCCAGGAGGTAGAGGTTGCAGTGCGCAGAGATTGTGGCACTGCACTCCAGCCTGGGCGACTTCGAGGTCCATCACAAAAAAAAAAAAAAAGGATTTTAGTGAGGATAAAATGGGATTATGCATTCCAGATCTCCTTATAAATATAATAAAACTGCTGAAAAATATACCAAGAAGTGTATTTTTTAATATTCCAATATTTTAATATTAAAATTAATTTTTTTTTTTTTTGAGACGGAGTTTCACTCATGTTACCCAGGCTGGAGTGCAATGGCGCGATCTTGGCTCACCGCAACCTCCGCCTCCTGGGTTCAGGCAATTCTCCTGCCCCAGCCTCCTGAGTAGCTGGGATTACAGGCACGCGCCACCATGCCCAGCTAATTTTTTGCATTTTTAGTAGAGACGGGGTTTCACCATGTTGACCAGGATGGTCTCGATCTCTTGACCTTGTGATCCACCCGCCTCGGCCTCCCAAAGTGCTGGGATTACAGGCTTGAGCCACCGCGCCCGGCCTAAACTTTTTAATATTCCAATATTAAACATTGAAAATGACTGGATTAAACATTGACAATGACTGGATTATATCAACCCAATCACCTAACAAAGGACGTTAACAGGAAAAAGTTTAATATCATCTATCATCCTTTGCTCTGAACATTTTCTTTTCAAGCTCAGGTCCCACCCAGGTCCTTTGGTTTAAGAAATAACTTTTTTTTTTTTTTTTTTTTTTGAGATGGAGTCTCACTCTGTAGCCCAGTGGCTAGACCTTGGCTCACTGCAACCTCCGCCTTCTGGGTTCAAGTGATTCTCTTGCCTCAGGCTCCCGAGTAGCTGGGATTACAGATGCATGCCACCGCAACCCACTAGATTTTGTATTTTTAGTAGAGACGGAGTTTTACCATATTGGCCAGGCTAGTCTTGAACTCCTGACCTCAAGTGATCCGCCTGTCTTGGCTTCCCAAAGTGCTAGAATTACAGGCATGAGCCACAGTGCTCAGCCTCAAACAACTTTTGATTAGAGACTTGCCTCCTGCTACACCCTCCATTCATCCCTTGCTTTGCTCTAGGACTTACTTTATTTTCTGCCAACTAGCTCCTGTCTGCAGCTCTTAAACTAGGGGTATATTCAAAACATGTACTGTGCCCTGCTTTTCTTGATATGACATTTGTGGAAGGTTTCCATTTGAGGAAAACTTCTTGACTTCATCTGTTGGAATGATTTCTGAAGACCCAAGATTTTTCTAGGACACTTTCAATTTAACATATGTATATTATGCTCCGATTTTTCTTCTTTAGCTATCTTGTCCATATTCAGCTATAGTTGGAAGACAGATATTAGGATGTGATAGAATTCTGGAGTCAGACTTAGAAACTGAGCACCAGCTCAGCCACTTTCTAATTAAGTCACTTCAGGTCTTTGAGTCTCACTTTCAAAGTGGAGAAGACAATAGGGCCAGCCTCCATGGGAAGACAAAACAAGGCAGAGTGCATTTATTTAATGCGGTCTGTGGCATGTACAAAGGGCTCAATCAATTATTACCATTACTATCACTTGGAGAGTCAAGTGGCACAATTTTATCTTGTTCTAAGCAGAAATGGCTAACATGTTACAACTATCATCTACTAAAAAATAAATATAAATAACTGTATAATAAATGAAGATTTCCTTAACCCAATAGTATTTTTTGAGCCGTAAACCGACTGCACATTCATTTAGATTTGTAAGTTAGATCTCCTGCCACACTACCTTACACAGAAAAGGTGTTGGGAATATCAGCAGATTAGTTAGCAAGGCAGGTGTTAATTGGCCTTTTTACTCAGTATCAGAATTCTAAGCTGCTTCTATGCATTATTAAATCAAATTCTTACCTTTCCCATCTGGCTGTGGGCTATAATTCTGTCTTACTTTCTTTAGATGTTATACATAAAATAATGCAAGACTTTTTCAGAGATTCAAAAATTGGAGGTTAATCTTCCTTCAATAAGTTTTTACTGATGGCCACGAATATAAAAAAGATGATCAAGCTGATTTATTTTCTGCCTTGGGTTGTCCAAATGCCCAGGTGAACACATTGATGAGCCCAGCTTTCCATTTTGCTTGTATTCCTGATGAATTTACAAGCTGGGAACGTGATGAATAACTAATCAAGAGAATGCAATGCACAAATGTGGAGGAAGGGTTTATATCTGCACAGTCCCTTACAATGAAGTAAATGCCCAACAAAGACGCATGCCCAGAGCAGTTATGGAAAGACCAATCAAAGATTTAGCAGGCTGACGATTTCATCATCCATTTAAACTTTATTGAGCATGTACATTGTGCAAAGCAGTTAGCCAAATTACATACACATGGATTTATGGTAGAAAAGTATATACATGTAGTATGTCATATACACATACAGAAGCCTGACTTTAGAAGATTCCAGGCATCATGTGTCAGAATGATACAATCACTTTGAACTATACACTTTTTCTGTAATAACGTCTGTATTGCAAAAAAAAAAAAAAAAAATTCCAATAGTGATTAGTAACACCCAGATACTGTGACAGCCCCATTGCTATTCCATGGGAGATGCAAGAGCATTATCGAAGTAATAAAATATGTTATCAGGCATTTATGGCTTCTGGGAGAAAATGCAATTGCTTGCTGTTTTGATGTTATCTCTCACTATGCTTGCTTATAATTTGCCATTTCTATATTTAGTAGCCAGTCATTTTGAAGTCAAACAAAAACCAAAACAAGGTTTGCATTGTCTCAACAAACCAGTCCTTGTGAACAGGGGGGCTATTAATCAGCTTTTAAAGGAGGTAAGTCATGGTGGTGGTGGTGCGATAATCTGAAATTTTGGAAGTTCCAAGCTCACTTTAAGAGTTGAGATGGGTAGGAGGGCTGAAAACACCACCATTCATCCTCCTTCAGTAACCTCAGACTCAACTTAAACATTTTTAACAAAAAAGATGGGAGGGGTCACATCTCACGTTTGGGGGAGTGTGTGTGTGCGCGCGTAGATGTGAAAACTGAGCCAAAATATTCCACGGTGAAGAGACCTCCCTTCTCGGCTGGTGGACATCGACCTTACAAAGTAATCTGTGGAGCATACGACCAAATACGCCCCTTCCAAAACTTTTACGTACGCTGCTATTTTTTAATAAGTACGCATTTCCCCCCATTTTCTTTTCCTCTCCATGGACTCAGATATCTGGAGCGAGGATGGGTCCCCCTCTGATTCCGTCCTCACCCCAGCCAATCTGAGCCCGGATGCTAATTAGCTGCGCTCCCCTGATGAACACGCCTTTGTCACAAGTAGGCCCGGACTACAAAGCCCAGAATGCCTCGCCCCTCCCTGATCAATGAGGGCTTATTTAAATGATCTCTGAGGTCTTGGACCCAGGCCAATCAGCTGTCAGGGCTCATGATAAATCGCAATGCATTATTGATAATAATAATTACTGGGACATGCGCGTTCCGGCCGAAGGGGGGTAAATTTCCCAACTCCAGGAATTTGTGACGGAGAGGGCAAATAACTGCGGCTCTCCCGGCGCCCCGATGCTCGCACCATGTCGAGGCGCAAGCAGGCGAAACCCCAGCACATCAACTCCGAGGAGGACCAGGGCGAGCAGCAGGCGCAGCAGGCGACCCCGGAGTTTGCAGATGCGGCCCCAGTGGCGCCCGCGCCGGGGGAGCCGGGTGAGTGGGGCTGGGGCGCACGCCCGGGAAGGGTAGCTTCCCGGACGTCCGCGGGATCCTCGAGGGCTCGGGCTTCGGGGCGCTTCGCGCAAATTCAGGAACCGAGATTTAGGGGCCCGGTGCCCGAGAAGAGCTGCAGCCTCCTGTTCCCACCACCCCGCCGGGTGCACATTTCACACTTTTTCCCTTTTCTCCCCTCTGGTGTAAGTTTCACCCCCAGCCTTCCCCGCTTATTGTAAAATTGACCCCCACTCACTCCGCCGCGCTCCTGGTTCCCGAAAGGTTCCCTTCTCCTTGTCCTCTGCCCCTCACTTAATTGGTTCCACTCCCCTCACTGGTGTTCCCCCCCCTTGTAATTTAGGTCCCCCTCCCTCGCGTCGCTTTCAAAAGAAAGAACCCCGGGGGATCCCCACCCTCTCCACCGGCCCTTGGGGGCATTTCTAGGAGGCCGGAGGAGGGGCGCACCCCTGGAAGACCCCCTGGAGGAGGACGATCTGTTGCACGCGCCCCTCCCGGGCCGAGTGGGGGGAGGGGGCGCGACCTCTCCCCACCCTCAGGAGCTGGGGTGCGGGCCACCCGCGCTGCGCCGGGGATTGGAGGGCCCAGAGGGGTGGGGGAGGAGGGCTCAATGTTTCCCTTTAAAATTTTTTTCGTTTTTTTTGGTTTTCGCCTTTTCTGCCCGGGCTGCGCCGCCTGCCGATCTTCGCCCTAACCTTTCGGGGCCTGACCTCCAGCCATCTTTGATTTCCGACTTCCTAAAAATAACCGCGGCAAGCCCGAGGGTGCGAGCCCCCAGTGGCCGGGGTGGCGGGCGCGCGGCAGTCCCGCTGGGGTGCACCGGCTTCCCGTCTGGCGTGGCTTTTCTGGAGCGACCGGCTTTCCAGATCCGCGCCCGGGTGTGAAAGGGGAGAGAGGTGGGGGGCCGGGGCGAGCTCCGGCGGCTGACCCGGCCCGCGCTTCCGCGGCCAGCGTTAACCCGATCGAGGGGAGTTCGGAACCCCAGCCGCGCCCGGAGCCGCGGGGCCAACTCTGTTCCCACTTCATCACTTCACCCCGGAGGTTTTGGGAGCGAAGCGGTTTCCCACTATCTCCTCTCCATCCTGGCCCGCCAAATTGTCGCCTGATAAGTTTTTAGCGTACGCGTTGGGGGAGGGGGATTCGTAGCCTCCTCTCCCGCCTTGTTCGTCGCTCCGCTCCCCGCCTGCTTTCTAATTTCCCCGCAGCAGGCGGGTGTGCGCGGCCACCCCGGGGGACTCTCAGAGCCCATCTCCAGTGCCCGGAGTTTCCCGAGAAGACAGTCGCTACTTTTTGGCTTCCATACCCTCCCCTTTTTGTCGGAGACCGAATGTAATACATTTCCCAAGTTTATAAGTAGGTCGATGGAATCCCCCGTGGAACATTTTTCCAGGGCAAATTAAAAGGATCGGCTGGACGGAGGGGACGGCTGGGCGTTTTCGGGGCGCCGGGTGGTCAGCGCAGCGCGCACCGGAGGTCCCCCGCGCCTGTAGGGACTCTCTTTGTGCCTGTGTTGGGGGCGGGGTGGGGGTGGGGGTTGAGGGGAGCGTGAAGGCTTCGTGGCCTGGCCCACCTGGAACAAAAGGGTTAACCCTCAGCCCGCCCGCTTCCTCCGGAGAGGAGGGGCGAGCTCCTGGCTCTGACCCCTCCCCTGGTCCTACTCTGACCTCCCCTTCCCCCTTCATTTTGGGTGGGCGCACACACGTGGGGCTTTTGGTGGTGGTTGGCACCTTTCGGGATGGAAGCTTGTTACGGGAGAGCTTTTGAAATTAACGCAGGTTGGAGTTTGGAATCAGAGTCAACCTGAGCTGAGCTGAGCTCTCAGGTCTGGCCGTGCGCTGCCACCGCGATTTGGGAGGGGAGTTGGCCATTGATCATCGGGGTTGTTGCGGACAGCCCACCCGGCTTGCGCGCGGGCGCCCCCTGGAGGCCCAGCTTGAAGCCTAGCCCTTTGCTGGGAGGCGGGTCCCTTCGCAGGTACCGGCACACACCTGGTGGGCGGGACGGTTAGGGGGTGCTAATGGAGAGTACTGGGCTGGGCCAAGGATGGGTACCCCAGGGGATTCGTGCCGGTCGTCGGCGCGATAGCCATCTGTGCCCGCTGGTCTTTGCCAAATCTGGAACTCTGGGTCATAACTCCTGGCTGCTAGAATGTGTTTGCAGAGCCTCCAATTGCCTCCTTGGGGCAGAAGGTGGTTTTCCCAAGCAGTGCGTTTTTAACGGCTGCGTTTGGGTTGTTTGCATTTGATCTGCCTAAAATTATATATATGTTACATATCTAATTTAGATGTATGTATATGTTTCACATAATTTTTTAAAATGCAGATTGAGCTGGTCTTATTTTGCAAAGCCATTTGAGAATGTACTTTTTGAGGGAGGAAAATGACGTCTGGCGATCAATTAGCAGATCAAAAAATCTGCAGGTGGTCGCAGGGCTAACACTACTTACAGGAAAAATTAGCATTTTCTCAAAAGGGTTTCAAATGCCCTTTGTGCTAAACTGGATTACAAACATCAACGATTAGGATTCCTAAGTTTCCAATAACTTCCTAATTCCAGTTACTGGCCAAAATGACCCGCACTGGCTAGAAAGATTTTGACATTAGTTAACATTTCAGGCTAACCTTCTAGTTAGACTTCATCTGGGTTTCCCACAGGGAGAGAAGCTGCAATTTGCCAAAGAGCTTTTTTTGTTCAATAAACATGTGCAGTGCACAAGCAAATGATACTTTGTCATTCAAGCTGCTGTTGGTGAGCTTCCTCCTGGGCTGTGGGTTGGGGAACCATCTTGGGAGGCAGTCGATAGTTAGCATTTCCTTTTTCAAAATGTGAAGTGTTAGGTTGATGCCTGGGAAGCCAGGTTTTAGAGTGAGATCCACATTCCAGTCTGGCTGTGACTTTCAGCTGAAACCAGCTTGGTGGGATTTTTTTTCCCCGAGTTTTTGGGTTCACCTCTATATAGTGGTGATAAAATGCCCTGTTTAGATAATTTCAACTGTAGAAGGCCTACTGTAAATGGGGAATGTGATCAGTGTTAATTTTGTTCAAAATACCAAAATATTTTTGTTTGTATTTCTGCTTTGTGTCAAGATGGTGTTTTAAGCTCCCAGTTGAGGCAGTTTAGCAGAAACAGCAGTGTGCTGCCTGCCAGATGCCAAACCGGGGACTAGTGCGCTATCTTTAATTACAGATATTAAAGGCCAAAATTGATAGTCATATTTTTACTCATTTTAGAGTAAATTGCAGCACCTGTTTGAAACGGCTTTGCCCATGGTGTCTTGTCCTGCTTGATTTTAGCCGCGGCCCCAGAGTCCAAGGAGCTGTGTGTGTAGTTGCTGATGTGATGAGATTTGCTTTTTGGCATCTTTGACAAGGCAGCTGTGATTGGTGCTTGGCTGGTTGGATTTGGTGGCTTCCCCTCTGCCATCTTAAATGTTGGGATGTGCCTTCACACAGTTTGATAAAGCAGCCCCAGAAGTAAAACAATGTTGGCGTTTGGCTGGCTTCTCTGGGTTGTACTACCTTGGAAAAATTGATGGCGAAGAGTTCCAGAAGTTGTCTTCCTCATCACCTTTAACCTAGAGTACTTTTGGCCTTTTTTTTTAAATGTCTAAACTGTTTTTTTTGAAATGGAGTCTCGCTCTGTCACCCAGGCTGGAGCGCAGTGGCATGATCTTGGCCCACTGCAACCTTTGTCTCCCGGGTTCAAGCGATTCTCCTGCCTCAGCCTCCCGAGTAGCTGGGACTACAGGCACGTGCCACCATGCCCGGCTAATTTTTTGTATTTTTAGTAGAGACGGGGTTTCACCGTGTTAGCCAGAATGGTCTTGATCTCCTGACCTTGTGATCCGCTCTCCTCAGCCTTCCAAAGTGGCGGGATCACAGGCGTGAGCCACCGCGCCTGGCCAAAATGTCTAAGCATTTTAAAAAGCCACTAAATCCAGACAAGAACTGCATTGCCAGTCACCACAATCCTTTCCCTCTGCCCCTCTGGGCCCACCAAAACGAATCGTATGTCTGTGTTAGGTTTTGTTCAAGGGGACTCTGGAGAAAGGCAACAAAAGCCCCTGCCCTCATGGAGTTTACAAACTTGCATGATCTCTAGTTGGGGTGGAGAGGGACACATCTCTAACCTTGGAAGCTGAGAGAGGTCACATGCCTTAGCGCCTAGGAAGCTTTTTTTGAGCTGTTTACTCTTTCCTCTCCAGCAGAATCTATGAATTTTGTTTCAAGGCTGTTTGAAACTGCCTTTTTTAGATCTTAATTGGGTAGAAACTTAAAGTCTAATTTGCCATCTATGAATTGAGCTGAAGGCTTTATTTGACTGCTAAAATTAAACAGCTTAAAGAGGCACTTTTCTTTGAACTGGTTAAATACTCAAGGCACATAATTTCCTTTTGTTTTTTTGGTAAGCAATTATCCTGGGGGTGGGGGAGGGTAGAAGATGTTGTATGCTTCAGATAATCTACTCATTGTGGCTCTTTAAATGTAGGAATGAAAACCAAATAAGCTTGAGTCGTTTGGCTTTTATCAAGATAGACAGGTTTTACTTTTTAAGCATTTCAGTGCCTCCAGAATTTGATTGGCCACTAGTAGATGAAATTTCTTCCTATACAATAGTAAGAGTATTTTCTATCCATTTGGCAGTGATTGAATCTAAGACCCCTGCTGGGTTTACTGCATTCTTCCAACTTATTGGATAACTAGATGCTGAGAGATAACATTCCTAAAATTCGGGCTGGGGGCGGGGTGGAGGGATGGAAGAACTAGTTGCTTCGTAATCCCTCTGAACTTTGTTTTTGTTTTTTTTTTTTTTTCCTTTTGGGTGAACTTAAGCATACCGGACAATTGTTCATAGCAGAATCTTCTTACCCCTTGGCAAATACAGTTTCACTGTTTACCAGTGGCGGTCTGGATGTACAAGCACTTTTTACCGCACAGGCAAACAGAGCTGCTGCCGTTTTAAGGCTCAAGTGGGATGTTGCTGGTGGAGGCTACAGAAGAGGCTAGCTTGTGTATACAGCAAAGGCAAGCTGGTATTCGGGCTGTAAATCACTCTTGGGAACCACTGGATCCTTCGAGCGGAGGGAGCTTAACCTTTTTTGTGCCACAGAAGCCTTCTCAACGTAATGTGTTTATATGTATAAAATACATAGACGACCAAGGAAATAAGTTGCACTGAAATATAGTCATCAAAAATGAAAACATTTTAGCTTAGTAATATCCACTGCTTTATTAATATAATAAATAATAAGATCCAGTAGAATTTCCAAGTCATAACAACTGTAACACCATATGAAAGTATCTGCGGCCTCTGCTGATGACACACAGGTTCTATTAATACCGCTGTGGGAGGTTCCTTATATTCATCATTGAAAGAAGTGTTACGTTTTAGTTCAGCTTAGTGAAAATTGATATTCTTTTTCTTACCTAATTTCATAGACCACTCCCCCCCACTAAGTTTCAAAATGCCTATGTTAAATAGGACATGCATTTTCAATCGAGATGTTTTCCCTAAGGGGATGAAAACATAGATATCGATAAGGTTTGTGGCCTTCCAAAGGACATACGTGTGTACAATCTATTTGTGATATTAGAACTTTATAAGGGGGGAGCGATTAGGGAAAAACTAAAAGCCTCGGTAGAGGGGGGAAATGAAGTTTGAGAAACTCTGCCCTAGAGGAAACCACTGATGTGACTGCCATTAAATAGTATTAAAGGCACCTCTGTATTCTGATGAGCAGTATGTCATCTCGAGCCACTTCGTTGTGAGCCTGTTTTCCACATCTGCAAAATGGAAACAAGGGAGTTTGTTTGATTATGTGGCTGTGAAGATAAATGACTTAAGGCCAGGGTGTTTCATCTTTTGGCTTCCCTGGGCCACATTGGAAGAAGAATTATTTTGGGCCACACCTAAAAGACATTGACACTAATGATAGCTTATGAGCTTAAAAAATATTGTAAAACTATCTCATAATGTTTTAAGAAGCTTATGAATTTGTGTTGGGCGGAATTCAAAGCTGGTCGGGGCCTGGGTTGGACAAGCTTGCCTTAAGGTCTAAGAGTATGAAGTTGTATGTTTTTGTTCTTGCTTGGAGTGGTGGTGGTTAATTTTGGCCTCTAAAAAGTAGAATGGAGTGGTTAATGTTTTTTGCATGAGCTTTATTGAATTTTTTTTTTTTTTTGGCAGTCTTGCTCCATTGCCCATGCTGGAGTGCAGTGGTGTGATCTCTGCTCACTGCAGTCTCCACCTCCTGTGTTCAAGTGATTCTCCTGCCTCAGCCTCCTGAGTAGCTGGGATTACAGGCACTCACCACCGTACCTGGCAAATTTTTGTATTTTTAGTAGAGACGGGGTTTCACCATGTTGGCCTGGGTGGTCTCGAACTCCTAAACTCAAGTAATCCACCCAACTCAGCCTCCCAAAGTGCTGGGATTACAGGTGTGAGCCAGCATGCCCTGCCTGGTTCTGCTTTATTTCTGGAGGTTATAAAGCATTCATCTTTTCTGCACCCTAATTTATTTAACCAAAATCTTACTGATGGACCAAGGTGCATTCATTTTTGTTGCTGTTTGTTAACATGAGAAATGCTACAAGGAATATCCTTGAAGTACATCAAGGAAATTCCTAAAAAAGGAATTGCTTCTGGGCGCGATGGCTCCCGCTTGTAATCCCAGGACTTTGGGAGGCTGAGGCAGGCAGATCACGAGGTCAAGAGATCGAGACCATGCTGGACAACATGGTGAAACCCCGTCTCTACTAAAAATACAAAAATTAGCTGGACGTGGTGGCGTGTGCCTGTAGTCTCAGCTACTCAGGAGGCTGAGGCAGGAGAATTGCTTGAACCCGGGAGGCGGAGGTTGCAGTGAGCCGAGATCTCACCACTGCACTCCAGCCGCCAGCAACAGAGTGAGACTCTGTCTCAAAAAAAAAAAAAAAAAAAAAGGAAAAAGAAAAGGAATTGCTAGGTCAAAGGAAATTGTACTAAAGATGTTGCCAGATGACTCCCTGAAGGAGCTGTATACATGTATATACTCCTACCAATAGTACTTCCTTCCCTAACAAGAGAAACTGTTTCACTTAACATTCTCGACACATAATTATCAAAATTGCTCTTCTAGAATGATCGTGCCCCCAACACTCCCACCAGCATGGCTTTCCAGTCTTGGGAAATCATACAGATAGATACTATTTGATCTGAGAGTTGGTGGTTTCCAGATAAATAGTTGCCAGTGTTCTGGAAATTGAGGAACATTTTTAATTGAGGATCATTGAAATGAGGCCGACTGGCAGCAGTGTTGGGGCTGTGAGAAAGGAGAGTTTGTGCTGTGCCAGCTCCTGGAACTCTACATGGAAGTGGCAGCGTCGTGCTGCATCCGAACACTTTCACAGCAACTTCTGGAAGTCCCAGAAATAGGACAGGAATGGTGGTCTACTCCCACCCCTTCCTAACCAAGGCAGCCTCTTTCCTGTCCCACCTTAAGGTTTCTGTGAGGGGAAAGATAGTTGCAATCCTAACAGAAGAAACATGCTCAGAAATGTATAAATAAAGCCTTCCGATAGAGGATGTGGGAACTGCATCCCTGGGTTTCAATACGGGCTCTGCAGTTTACTTAACATGTTGCCTCGGGCAAGTTAATGTCCTCTGTGCCTTAGTTTCCCCCTTTGTCAAACAGGATAATAGTTTCTATTCAGAGTTGTTAATAGAATAACATAAATTGTTTAGAATCACACCTGGCACATACCAAGAGCTCAAAAGTTATCTGTCAGTAGTAACTTTTTTTGTGTGGCACAAGTCATACTATTTCTGAGTCTGTTTTTCTCTTCCTTCCTTCCTTCCTTCCCACCTTCCTTCCTTCTTGTCTGTCTTTCCTTCTTTCCTTCCTCCCTTCCTCCCTTCCTTCTGTCTTTCCTTCTCTCTCCTTCCTTCTCCTCTCTTCTCTTCTTTTCTTTCTTTCGAGTTTCACTCCTGTTGCCCAGGCTGGAGTGCAATGGTGTGATCTCGGCTCACTGCAACCTCCGCCTCCTGGATTCAAGTGATTCTCCTGTGGCAGCCTCCCTAATATATGGGACTACAGGCATGCGCTACTATGCCTGGCTAATTTTTTATCTTTAGTAGAGACTAAAAATAGAAAATTTAGTTTTTCCATGTTGCTCAGGCTGGTTTTGAACTCCTGACTTCAGGTGATTTGCCTGCCTCTGCCTCCCGAAGTGCTGGCAGTACAGGCATGAGCCACCGTGTCCAGCCTTTTTCTCATCTTTAAACGGAGCTGATATTTAATAGGATTAAATGATTATAGTGTGGGCATCTGTGGGTACAAAATCTTTATGGGGCTCATCTTTTCACCATTGGGTCTTCAACCCCTGCTTTGCACACAGTAGGAGGTAAGTATTGTTTAATGAGAGGCATTAAACTGTTTGATTGTAAGGCTTTGTTCTCAGCAGTCCTGGTTGCATTAATAAATCCAGGCATCTACCTGGATTATCATCTCATGATTATGCGTGCTCAGCAAGCATTCTCAGGGGTGCGCCCACTATCTCCGACCTCCTATTGATACGTGTGGCTAGGTTGGCCCTGGCCAGCTTTCTTAACTCTGGCAGGCCGGACCTCCCATGGCTATTGTCTCTTCCACTGAGCCACCTCCAGCCTACACATACTTTGCAAGACTTCATATTGTGACCCAGTCTGAAATACGTAAAGATTCGATCAGTTTGTTAAGGCCATGCTTCCAGATCAGTCCCTCCTGGAAACTCGCTGCTGGACTGTGCTATCAAAAGCCCAGGGTTTTAGCAGGGTGCGGGCTCACTCCTGTAATCCCAGCACTTTGGGAAGCTGAGGCAAGCGGATCACTTGAACCTAGGAGTTTGAGACCAGCCTGGCCAACATGGTGAAACCCCACCTCTACTAAAAATACAAAAATCAGCCAGGCCTGGTGGCGCATGCCTGTAATCCCAGCTACTTAGGAGGCTGAGGCATGCGAATAGCTTGAACCCGGGAAGCGGTAGTCACAGTGAGCCGAGATTGAGCCACTGAACTCCAGCCCTTCCTGGCCTTTTCCTTGTGCATTTGTGCTTGCTTTTTTTTTTTTTTTTTTTTTTTTTTACCTTCCATTCTAGGCAGGGTCTCACGCTGTCACCCAGGTTGGAGTGGCTTGACCTCCCAGGTTCAAGCGATTCTCCTGCCTTAGCCTGCTGAGTAGCTTGAACCACACGGGCGCACGGCTATGCCTAGCTATTTTTATCTTCTTATTTTTTATAGAGATGGGGTCTCACTGTGTTGCTGCTCTCGAACTAGCCTCTCAAAAGTGGCCTCAAAGTGCTGGGGTGACTGGTGTGAGCCACTGCATGCGGCCACATTTGTGCATCTCAAACCCAGGTTTTGTTTTAAACAAAGTGGTCGTGTTGTACATATTATCGCTCAACCCAGGTCTTTCACCTCATTTCTATGGCATACAGGAATTCTGCATAATCCTTACACTATGCGTGGAGGTGGCAAAATTTACTTCTTTGCTGCTGTGAACATTTCTGAAAAAACAAAAATTCCTAGATCATTGTATACTTGTGTGAGTGTCTTGTTTGGTTTAGATTCATAGGCTCAGCCGCTGGGTCTGAGATATGCCTGTCTGTCCTGTGGCCCCAAGCTCCAGTGATATCCTGGTGATGGGGCTACCTGCGAGGGCAGCGGGAAGGAGAGAAAGTAGCTTTGAGACACTTCCAGGCTTCTTGTGTAAAGGACCCGGGCATCCGGCTAAAACCAGTCCCAAGTTTGGAGTTAGGCTGGCACTAACCCTAAAGTAAATAAACCCCAGTTACAAAAGAAATTCAGGGATCAGCCTTTTTTTTTTTTTTAAGATGGGGTTTCACCATGATGGCCAGGCTGGTCTTGAACTCCTGACCTCAGGTGATCCACCACCCACCTCAGCCTCCCAAAGTGCTAGGATTACAGGCGTGAGCCACCACGCCTGGCTTTTTTTTTTGTTTTTTGAGACAGAGTCTCACTTTGTCATCCAGGCTGGAGTGCAGTAGCATGATCCCTGCTCACTGCAACCTCCGCCTCCTGGGTTCAAGCGATTCTCGTGCCTCAGCCTCCCAAGTAGCTAGGATTATAGGAGCCTGCCACCATGCCTGGCTAAATTTGTGTTTTTAGCAGAGACAAGATCTCACCATGTTGTCCGGGTTGGTCTTGAACTCCCAATCTCAGGTGGTCTGCCCACCTCAGCCTCCCAAAGTGCTGGGACTATAGGCATGAGCCACTGTGTCCAGCCTTCCACACATCCTTTACTTGGGAGGGCAGAGCTCTTAGCTTTTTCTGTCTTGTTACAGGTGATCCAGTAAACCACCCAGGGAACGACAATGAGGCGAGTGAGGACGAAGCCACAGTAAAGCGGCTTCGTCGGGAGGAGACGCACGTCTGCGAGAAATGCTGTGCAGAGTTCTTCAGCATCTCTGAGTTCCTGGAACATAAGAAAAATTGCACTAAAAATCCACCTGTCCTCATCATGAATGACAGTGAGGGCCCGGTGCCTTCAGAAGACTTCTCTGGAGCGGTACTGAGCCAACAGTCCCCCAGTCCCAGCAGTAAGGACAGTCACAGGGAGAATGGTGGCAGCTCAGGGGACATGAAGGAGAAGCCAGGTGCGGAGTCTGTGGTGTACCTAAAGACAGAGACAGCCCTGCCACCCACCCCCCAGGACATAAGCTATTTACCCAAAGGCAAAGTGGCCAACACTAACGTGACCTTGCAGGCACTACGGGGCACCAAGGTGGCGGTGAATCAGCGGAGTGCGGATGCCCTCCCTGCCCCTGTGCCCGGTGCCAACAGCATCCCGTGGGTCCTGGAGCAGATCTTGTGTCTGCAGCAGCAGCAGCTCCAGCAGATCCAGCTGACCGAGCAGATCCGCGTCCAGGTGAACATGTGGGCCTCCCACGCCCTCCACTCGAGCGGGGCAGGGGCCGAAACGCTGAAGACCCTGAGCAGCCACGTGTCCCAGCAGGTGTCTGCAGCTGTGGCTCTGCTCAGCCAGAAAGCTGGAAGCCAAGGTCTATCTCTGGATGCCTTGAAACAAGCCAAGCTACCTCACGCCAACATCCCTACTGCTACCAGCTCCCTGTCCCCAGGGCTGGCGCCCTTCACTCTGAAGCCAGATGGGACCCGGGTGCTCCCGAATGTCATGTCCCGCCTCCCGAGCGCTTTGCTTCCTCAGGCCCCGGGCTCGGTGCTCTTTCAGAGCCCTTTCTCCACCATGGCGCTAGACACATCCAAGAAGGGGAAGGGGAAGCCCCCAAACGTCTCCGCGGTGGAGGTCAAACCCAAGGACGAGGCGGTCCTCTACAAGCACAAGTGTAAGTACTGTAGCAAGGTTTTCGGGACTGATAGCTCCTTGCAGATCCACCTCCGCTCCCACACTGGAGAGAGACCCTTCGTGTGCTCTGTCTGTGGTCATCGCTTCACCACCAAGGGCAACCTCAAGGTGCACTTTCACCGACATCCCCAGGTGAAGGCAAACCCCCAGCTGTTTGCCGAGTTCCAGGACAAAGTGGCAGCAGGCAATGGCACCCCCTATGCGCTCTCTGTACCTGACCCCATAGACGAATCGAGTCTTTCCTTAGACAGCAAACCTGTCCTTGTAACCCCCTCCGTAGGGCTACCTCAGAATCTCTCTTCGGGGACTAATCCCAAGGACCTCTCGGGTGGCCCGTTGCCCAGTGACCTGCAGCCTGGGCCTTCTCCAGACAGTGAGGGTGGACCCATTCTCCCTGGGGTGGGACCAGACCATCATTCCCCAAGGGCTGGTAGCTTCCAAGCGAGTGGGACCCCCGAGCCAGGGTCAGAGACCCTGAAACTGCAGCAGCTGGTGGAGAACATTGACAAGGCCACCACCGATCCCAACGAATGTCTCATTTGCCACCGTGTCCTAAGCTGCCAGAGTTCCCTCAAGATGCATTACCGCACCCACACTGGGGAGAGACCATTCCAGTGTAAGATCTGTGGCCGAGCCTTTTCTACCAAAGGAAACCTGAAGACACACCTCGGGGTTCACCGAACCAACACGTCCATTAAGACGCAGCATTCATGCCCCATCTGCCAGAAGAAGTTCACCAACGCTGTGATGCTGCAGCAGCATATTCGCATGCACATGGGCGGTCAGATTCCCAACACACCCCTGCCGGAGAATCCCTGTGACTTTACGGGTCCTGAGCCGATGACAGGGGGTGAGAATGGCAGCACCGGCGCCATCTGCCGTGACGATGTCATCGAAAGCATCGATGTAGAGGAAGTTGGCTCCCAGGAGGCTCCCGGCAGCTCCTCGAAGGTCCCCACGCCTTTTCCCAGCATCCACTCAGCATCACCCACACTAGGGTTTGCCATGATGGCTTCCTTAGATGCCCCAGGGAAAGTGGGTCCTGTCCCTTTTAACCTACAGCGCCAGAGCAGCAGAGAAAACGGTTCCAGGGAGAGCGACGGCTTGACCAACGACTCGTCCTCACTGATGGGAGACCAGGAGTATCAGAGCCGGAGCCCAGACATCCTGGAAACCACGTCCTTCCAGGCACTTTCCCCGGCCAATAGTCAAGCCGAAAGCATCAAGTCAAAGTCTCCCGATGGTGGGAGCAAAGCAGAGAGCTCCGAGAACAGCCGCACTGAGATGGAAGGTGATAGAGCTTTGGATTTAACTTATGTCCATTTTGGGCTCAAGGTCATCAAAAAGGCACCTGGGCTGAACTTTACAAACGGAGAGTATGACTTGAAGTAGCCCCTTCTAGAGGGCAATTAGCTTTTCTATACTTCTGGGTAGAAGGCAATAGTAACTGCCTCTATTCTAGCAACTAACATGCTTTTTATTTATGGTGGTTAATGCAAAATGGGTATGGACAGCATACCTTTTCTCTTGGTTTTTATTTTTGTCTTTGAGCCCGTTGGGACATAGGGGTAGTCTCATTTTGTTTTGTTTTAGTTTTTTTCTTTTTTTTTCTCTCTACACCATGATTCTGTATATAGGTATCTTAAGAGTGTTTGAGGAAGTGGGCGCTGTTTTTTGACCACTGAAATAAGCCACGGTTCCCTGACTGAGGCCCCACTGCCTGATACAAGGCTCACAAATAAACCACTCTTGAAGCAGGGAAAGATGAACCCGTTTTAAATGCACGTATCTGTTGAGATGTGACTGTTGATGTTATTAATGGCAAAATAAGGGCAAAGCTGTATCATAGAATCAAAGAAAGATGGTGTCTGAGCATATACCCGACAGGTACCTTCTTATGCAGAAATGTGTTTATAGGTTGCCCATACCTCTAAAAAAACACAAAGTGATCTTTTCCCAAGTGTTAGAGGTTTTATTCTTTGTGCAGATAAACAATTCAAAGGAAGGTGTTAATTTCTGTTAAGGTGATTTTGAGGTGTTAATTTCTTAAAAGCCAGCTCCAGACTCTCAAACTAGCAGGCAGTTATCTTCAAAGGTCTTTCTTGTTTTGAAGAAAGGGTGAAAGTTGGGTGATAAAGGTCTGGCTTTTTTTCCCTCTGTGTACTAGGTCGGAGCAGTCTCCCTTCCACGTTTATCCGAGCCCAGCCAACCTACGTCAAGGTTGAAGTTCCTGGCACGTTTGTGGGACCCTCAACCTTGTCCGCAGGGATGACCCCTTTGTTAGCAGCCCAGCCACGCCGACAGGCCAAGCAACATGGCTGCACACGGTGTGGGAAGAACTTCTCGTCCGCCAGCGCTCTTCAGATCCACGAGCGGACTCACACTGGAGAGAAGCCTTTTGTGTGCAACATTTGTGGGCGAGCTTTTACCACCAAAGGGAACTTGAAGGTGGGTTTGTGTGGGCTTCAGCAGGGCGGGGGCTGGGCGCTGAGTATCTTCTTATTGGCACTATCCATGATGAGTTCTTCCGTTAAGACCAGGTGGGATGGCCAAGCACGGTGGCTCCTGCATGTCATCCCAACACTTCGGGAGGCCGAGGTGGGAAGATTGATTGAGTGCAGGAGTTTGAGACCAGCCCGGGCAACACGGGGAGACAACATCTTTCCAAAAAAAAAAAAAAAATTGGTTGGGTGTGATGGTGCATGTTTGGGTCCCAGCTAATTGGGAGGCTGAGCTGGGAGGATCACTTGAGCCTGAGAGATCAAGGCTGCAGTGATCTGTGATCATGCCACTGCACTCCAGCCTAGAAAACAGAATGAGACCTTGTCTCTTAATTAAATTTAAGAATTAA
>NW_022437032.1:4096975-4131518 GCF_009761245.1 Sapajus apella
GCTCACCGCAACCTCCGCCTCCTGGGTTCAGGCAATTCTCCTGCCTCAGTCTCCTGAGTAGCTGGGCTTACAGGCACGTGCCACCACGCCCAGCTAATGTTTTGTATTTTTAGTAGAGACGGGGTTTCACCATGTTGACCAGGATGGTCTCTATCTCTTGACCTCGTGATCCACCCGCCTCGGCCTCCCAAAGTGCTGGGATTACAGGCTTGAGCCACCGCGCCCGGCATTTTTTTTGTTTTTTTGAGAGACAGGGTTTCATCATGTTGGTCAGGCTGGTCTCGAACTTCTGACCTCGTGAACCACCAAACCGGCCTCCCAAAGTGCTGGGATTATAGGCGTGAGCCACCGTGCCTGGCCATAGGATCATCTATATGTTAAAACCCTGGGTAGAATGAAATCCATATGCACACTGATTTTTGGATTGCCAGTGAGCTAGCAAATCTCTGTTTTGATAAACACCTTTCTCTCCTGTTCCCGTAGGTTCACTACATGACACACGGAGCAAACAATAACTCGGCCCGCCGTGGAAGGAAGCTGGCCATCGAGAACACCATGGCTCTGTTAGGTACGGACGGAAAAAGAGTCTCGGAAATGTTTCCCAAGGAAATCCTGGCCCCTTCCGTGAACGTGGACCCTGTTGTGTGGAACCAGTACACCAGCATGCTCAACGGCGGTCTGGCCGTGAAGACCAATGAGATCTCTGTGATCCAGAGCGGGGGCGTTCCTACCCTCCCGGTGTCCTTGGGGGCCAGCTCCGCCACTGTCTCCAAGATGGATGGCTCCCAATCAGGTATCAGTGCAGACGTGGAAAAACCAGGTGCTACTGACGGCGTTCCCAAACACCAGTTTCCTCACTTCCTAGAAGAAAACAAGATTGCGGTCAGCTAAGCTAAAGGAGAACGTGCGTGGAAGGAGAAGGGCAGACAGTGAAATCTCTAGAATCTGCTTTGTTTCGTGAGACCTAATCTCCTGTTTTCTTTTTCTTACTGATATGCAAATGATGTTTACCATGGTTGTGACCACAACCTCAGGCAAGTCCTACAATCACGATTGTTGCTATGCTGCTTTGCAAAAAATTGAAAAAAAAAAAAAAAATTCTTACCAAAACAAATAGACTTTTTGGTTTTTTGTTTTTTGAGGCGGAGTTTCGCTCCATCACCCAGGCTGGAATGTAGTGGCGTGATCTCAGCTCTCCACAACCTCCGCCTCTCCGGTTCAAGACATTCTCCTTCCTCAGCTTTTGAAAAACTGGGATTAATATAGGCACATGGTACTGTGCCCTGCTAATTTTTGTGTTTTGAGTAGAGATGGGGGTTTCATTAAGTTGGCCAGGCTGGTCTTGAACTCCTGACCTCGTGATCCACCTGCCTTGGCTTCCCAAAGTGCTGGGATTACAACCATGCACCACTGTGCCCGGCACTTTTTTTTTTTAATGTTGGAAAGAAGCGGGTCTTGCAAAGTAGCTTTGTTACTTATAACAGGCTTATATGTAGAACCTCTGTACAACCTAGAATGACTTTTTCCAAAGACTTAACCTATTTCAAGGTAGAACTGTTGGAACTTCCAACAGTGGAAAAGACAACTACATAGCCTAATTAGGGGAGAGGGGTCTGTATTCTTCCTCTCTGTAACTCTGTACTTCCATGGGACTGTACATGCGGGTAAAAGGACAAGGTCTGTCATCTCTTTAGGGACCTGTTTTCTATGCCCCAATCCTATCCCCATCTTATCTCTTGGATTTTTGTGGTTTTTTTTTTTTTTTTTTTTTGAATGTACTTAAAAAAGGAACAACAAAAAACTAAGGTTGTAGAATTATAAAATTGCTTCAACCTTAGAACCTTGAGTAGGATCCCCTCAAATGGACTTATGTTAGTCCTTAGGGAGTCAATGTATGTGTTGCTGCTTATTTAAATAGAGTTCAGTCGGAGCCCCGAGAGTGCCAATGTTTTCCCCACACCTCTTAGATGCCTTCCTCTTCCTGAACCCCAGAAGAGGTGGGCGCCTGAGCGGGGAATCTCAGGTGACTTAACTTACTTTGCCAGTGCCTACTTTATTGAAGAACTGGGTTTTCATTCTCGAGAAGAAACTCGTGGAAGGGCGTGTTTCCTATCACAGGTTCACATGCTGATTTTTTGGTTGGTGAATTTCCTTGGTGTGACTTCTGCCAGGTAATTATGAAGATTTTTTTGTTTGTTTGTTTTCTTGCTGAATATTTCATGAAGGCTACGAAGTTAGCACAGGCAAGTCCTGGGTGTGAAAGCTTTAATTTATCTACCTCATTTATTTTTTATGTTTTGTAGCCATAGTGTATATTTTCCTATTTTAAGACCACGGAGGTATTCCCAGGCCCTGTCTAAAACCGAAGAGTTGATGTATTGGTGGGAAGAGCTGAACGTTCAAGATGATTTCATGATGCCTTTTTTTTTGGTAGTCTCCCTTTGTATATGTGCTATTGAGCAAATGAAACATTGCTTTTGTTTAAAAAGAAAGGAGAAAGAAAGAAGAAAACTCTAACTTCTGGGAGAAAAAGTCTTTCCCCTCTATGTGGAAGGTCCTGACGGAAATGTGGATCCAAGACTCTTGGCCAAAGTGTTGTCTCCTCATCGTTGCACCTGACTTTAGGATCCCCCCCACACACTTTTTTTTTTTTTTTTGCCAAGTTGTGCCTTTCCTTCTGGAATTGTAAGTGAACACAATACTAGTACCTGTTTACACTGTGAAGTGGATATTGTTACAGAAAACACACCAGTGGCTATCTTGACTTTTGAGCTAATGCCTTGTGAATGTATGATCTACGGAGAAACCCCTGTAGTTGTACCTGCTGATGCTGTCTGTCTGTTGGAAAATAAATTTTGAATGTTTTTTTTTTCCCACCAAGTGTATATGTAAGTTTTTCTGGTACTTTCTGCTCTATACCTGAGAATCTACTTAATCATTTTCAACTGCCTAGTGACGCTCTTGTTCCTACAGTCAAAGAGATGCGCATTTGGTCATGTCCATGCTTGCCTTAGTGTTGTTTTGGTTTTTGGTTTTTGGTTTTTTTTTTCTTTGAGACGGAGTCTCTGTCACTCAGACTGGAGTGCAGTGTCGCCACCTCAGCTCACTCCAACTTCCGCCTCCTGGGTTCAAGTAATTCTCCTGCCTCAGCCTCCTGAGTAGCTGGGATTACAGGTGTGCATCACCATGCTCGGCTAATTTTTGTATTTTTGGTAGAAACTGTTTCACCATGTTGGTCAGGCCGGTCTCAAACTCCTGACCTTGTGATCCATCTTTCTCAGCCTCCCAAAGTGCTGGGATTGCAGGTGTGAGCCACCGCACCTGGCCACTTTTCTTTTTTTCTTTTGTGTTTTTGAGACAGAGTCTCACTCTGTTACCCAGGCTAGAATGCAGTGGCACAATCTCAGCTCACCGAGACCTTGGCCTCCCAGGTTCAAGCAATTCTGCCTCAGCTTCCTGAGTAGCTAGGATTACAGGTGTGTGCCACCATGCCTGGCTAATTTTTTTTTGTAGAGACAGAGTTTCACCATGGTCATCCGGCTGATCTCTGACTCCTGACCTCGTGATCCGCCTGCCTCAGGGCCTCCCAAAGTGTTGGGATTACAGGCGTGAACCACTGCACCCAGCGTTCTTTTCTTTTTTCTTTCTTTTTTTTTTTTGAGACAGAGTTTCACTCTTGTTGCCCCGGCTGGAGTGCAGTGGCACGATCTCTGCTCATCACAACCTCCTCCACCTCCCAGGTTCGGGTGATTTTCCTGCCTCATACTCTTGAGTAGCTGGGATTACAAGCATGTGCCACCACGTGCAGCTTAGCTAATTTTGTATTTTTAGTAGAGATGGGGTTTCTCCGTGTTGGTCAGGCTGGTCTCAAACTCCCGACCTTAGGAAATCTGCCCGCCTTGGCCGCCCAAAATATTGACATTACCAGTGTGAGCCACTGTACCTGGGCTTTTTTTTTTTTTTTTTTTTTAAAGGCAGGGTCTCACTCTGTCACTCAGGCTGGAGTGCAGTGGTGTGATCTCAGCTCACTGCTGTCTTGACCTCCCAGGCTCAAGTGATCCTCCTGCCTCAGCCTCCCAAAGTGCTGGGAATATAGGTGAGAGCCACCATGCTGTGCACAGCTTGAAATGAAGTTCTAATTTAATCTACCATGCCCTGGCCCCAGTTATTGACAGTGCTTACCCGTTCTCCCTCTTGATACTAAACCCACAGCATTTTTGTTTTCTGAGACAGCTTCTTGCTCTTGTTACTCAGGCACGATCTTGGCTTACTGCAACCTCCATCTCCCAGATTCAGGTGATTCTCCTGCCTCAGCTTCCCTACTTGGGATTGCAGGTGCCTGACACCTGTAATTTTTGTAATTTAAGCCCGGCTATTTTTTGTATTTTGAGTAGAGATGGGGTTTCACCATGTTGGGCAGGTTGGTCTCAAACTCCTGACCTCAAGTGATCTGCCCACCTCAGCCTCCCAACATACTGGGATTACAGATGTGAGCCGCCACGCCTCACCTGTTTTCTCCTCTCACACATAATTTCAGAGATCTTTCCAAGGTAAAACCTAATTCTAGCTAATCCTTTAAAATACCTGCAATTATGTGACAGTGATGATCTAGTCATCAATTGCCTGCACTGCTGGTGTTTTCCCATAAACTTTTCTGTCACTCAGGCTGCAGTGCAGTGGCATGATCATAGCTGACTGTGGCCTTGACCTCCTGGGCTCAAGTGACCCTCCCACCGCAGCCTGCAGAGTAGCAGGCACACACCATCACTCCCACCTTTTTTTTTCTTTTCTTTTTTTTTTTTTTTTTTTTTTTTTTAGCAGAAATGGTCTTACCATATTCCCCAGGCTGGCCTCAAATGATCCACTGGCATTGGCCTCCCAGAGTGCTGGGATTACAGGTGTGAGCCACTGTGCCTGGCCCCATGAACTTGATTTTGATTGCCTTTGTGTTCATTTCCAGGGTAAATTCCTGCTTGAGATAGCCAGGAAAAAGATGATCCACTGTGTGTGTGTGTGTGTGTGTGTGTGTGTGTGTGTGTGTGTGTGTTTGCTATTTTCCATAACACAGTGTGTAGTTGTGTGTCCACCACTGGCTACTTTCTGACCGGGGTGAACTCCCTCAGTGTCGAGACTGAACCAAGAGAATCCACTTATCTAGAGTGGATATCCACCATTCTTCTCAGCCTTAATCTTTGAAGTCAATTCTTTTTTTTGAGGCAGAGTCTTGCTCTGTTGCCCAGGCTGGACTGCAGTGGGGTGATCTCGGCTCACTGCAACCTCCACCTCCCTGATTCAAGCAATTCTCCTGCCTCAGCCTCCCAAGTAGCTGCGACTATAGGCGTGTGCCACTGCGCCTGGCTAATTTTTTATATTTTTAGTAGAGATGAGGTTTCACCTCATTAGCCAGAATGATCTCAATCTCCTGACCTTGTGATCTGCCCGCCTCGGCCTCCCAAAGTGTTGCGATTACAAGTGTGAGCCACTGTGCCCAGCTGAAGTCAATTCTAAAGGGTAGATTGTGATTGCACCTCTGCAGGTAGATACTGCCCGCACAGTGTGGTCATCATTTTGTCAGTTACCATATATACAACAATGGTCCCATGAAATTATAATACCAGTTTTTACTGCACCTTTTCTGTGTTTGAATATGTTTATAGGCCAGGCGCAGTGGCTCACTCTTGTAATCCCAGCACTTTGGGAAACTGAGGCGGACGGATCACCTGAGGTCAGGAGTCTGAGACCAGACTGACTAACATGGTGAAACAGAGTCTCTACTAAAATAAAAAATTAGCCAGGCGTGATGATGCGCACCTGTAATCCCAGCTACTCAGGAGGGAATCACTTGAACCCGGGAGGCAGAGGTTGCAGTGAGCCAAGATCGTGCCACTGCACTCCAGCCCATGGGACAGAGTGAGGCTGCATCTCAAAAAAAAAACAAAACAGGCTGGGCTCGGTGGCTCACGTCTGTAATCCCAGCACTTAGGGAGGCCGAGGTTGGGTGGATCATGAAGTCAGGAGTTCGAGACCAGCAGGGACAATATGGTGAAACCCTGTATCTACTAAAAATGCAAAAATTAGCCAGGCGTAGTGGCGCATACCTGTAGTCCCAGCTACTTGGGAGGCTGAGGCAGAAGAATCGCCTGAACCTAGGAGGTGGAGGTTGCAGTGAGCTGAGATCGCGCCACTGTACTCCAGCCTGGGTGACAGAGGGAGACTCCATCTCAGAACAATTCCTCTTTTTGTCCTTGCCTTAAGTTGGGACCCCCACGCCTGCTTTGCTTGGGGTCAGGGTAAAGTGGTGTTCCATTCAGCTATGTCTGACCTGAGCCAGGTGATGGGTTAGCTAAACCACAACATCAAGGAAGGTGTTAACACATCTGCATTTCCAGGAAGCTCGCAAATGAGTTTCAAAGGCGGCTCTCAAAAAGTGACATAACCTGTTGCTAATGACTCAATGGATCTTTTGAGCCCAAACAGGAAATTTCATTAGTGTCAGCATGCATAAGTCCCGAAACAGAAAAGCAGTGAAAAGTTAGATGACAAAGGTACATTTCCAATCCTCGGGAAAGGATGGGTTCATGAAAAGATGGTAACTTCATTCGGAACAGAAGTCCTAGCTCAGCACTTTTGCTGGGTCCCTCAGGGCAGAACTTTAAAACCTCAGTAACTTCATTTGCAAAATGGGAATAATATTGGATTTATAAAATTACGGTGAGAGTCGACGAGATCCTGGAAACAATCTGGGACACAGTAAATATTCAGTGTGGTAGCCGTTGCTGTGTTTTTTTTTTTTTTTTTTGACTCCAAATCTATCTGAGGCAGAATTTGTCTTAACTCTAGATAAGTGGATTCTCGTGGTTCAGTCTCTTGACACTGAGGGAGGAGGTCACCCAGGTCAGAAAGTAGCCGGTGGTGGGCAACACTTATGCCTTGGTGGCATGAGCTTTTGCAGCTCATAAACCAAGGGACGGCCAAGAGATCGCTCCACTGCACTCCAGCCTGGGTGACAGAGCGAGACTCAGTCTCAAAAAAGAAATAAACCAGCCAGGCATGGTGGCTCATGCTTGTAATCCCAGCACTTTGGGAGGCCGAGGCACGCGGATCACCTGAGGTCAGGAGTTCCAGAGCAGCCTGGCCAACATGGTGAAACCCCATCTCTACTAAAAATACAAAAATTAGGCACCAGGCATGGTGGTAGTGCCTGTAATCCCAGTTACTCGGGAGGCTGAGGTAGGAGAATTGCTTGAACCCGGAAGGCGGAGGTTGCAGTGAGCCAAGATCGCGCTGCTGCACTCCAGGCTGGGTGACAGGGTGAGACTCCATCTCAAAAAAAATAAACCAAGGGACATCCCTGCCATGGCATACTTCATTATCCCATGATTACTTTGAAAATTGAAAGAAAAATGGATTTAATTTTTCCATGTGTCTCTTCAAGCAAGGGTCACACAAAGAGCTATTTCAGCTGCGTTTACCACGTTTTTTATGACCCACTCACCACCATCCACACACCCACAGCACAGTCAGATGGCATGTTGGAAGTCACAATGCGGCAGAACACTGCTGGTTCCAGGTCTTTTTTGTTTTTTTGAGATAGGCTGTCACTCTGTCACCCAGGTGACAAGTATGGCTGTGTCTAAATAGTTTTGCTCTTGGCTCCCATGAGCCAAAAAATTGACAGTAGCTATTTAAAGAAAAACCTCAGTCTGGGCACAGTGGCTCACACTTGTAATCCCTGCGCTTTGGGAGGCCGAGGTGGGTGGATCACCTGAGGCGGTGAGTTTGAGACCAGCCTGACCAATGGAGAAACCCAGTCTCTACTAAAAATACAGTGTTAGCTGGGCATGACGGCAGGTACCTGTAATCCCAGCTACTCTGGAGGCTGAGGCAGGAGAATCGCTTGAACTCAGGAGGCGGAGGTTGCAGTGAGCCGAGATTGTGCCATTGCACTTCTGCAAGGAGAGCGAAACTCGATCTCAAAAAAAAAAAAAAAAAAAAGGAACGTAAGGCAGTAAATGCTGGTGTAGAAGCTACAGCAAGTTATCCAGAAGATCTAGCTACAATAACAAGTAGCTACAGTAAACAACAGATTTTCAGTGTAGACAAGACCAAGACAGTCTTCTATTAGAAGATGCCATCTAGGACTTACGTAGCTAGAAAGGAAAAAACTCCTTGCTTCAAAGGACAAGGTGACTCTTGTTAGGGGCTAATGCAGCAGATGACATTAAGCTAAAGCAGCACTCATTTGCCATTCTGAAAATCTTAGGGCCTTTAAGAATGATGCTCTTTCTACTCTGCCCGTGCTCTGGAAATGGAACAACAAAGCCTGGATGACTGCGTTTCTGTTTTTGTTTTTGTTTTGAGATGGAGTCTTGCTCTGTGGCTCAGGCTGGAGTGCAGTGGCATGATCTCATTTCACTGCAACCTCTGCCTCCTGGGTTCAAGTGATTCTCTTGCCTCAGCCTCCTGAGTAGTAGCTGGGATTACAGGCACACACTGCCTTTTGTATTTTTAGTAGAGACGGGGTTTCACTGTGCTGGCCATGCTGGTCTCAAACTCCTGATAAGCGATCCACCCGCCTCGGCCTCCCAAAGTGCTGGAATTATGGGCATGAGCCACTGCGCCTGGCTTAGCATATCTGTTTGTCACATGATTTACTGAATATTTTAAGCCCACTGTTGACACCTACTGCACAGAAGAAAAAAAAGATTTCTTTCAAAAATTACTGCTGCCCATTAACAATGCATCTGTCACTCAAGAGCTCTGATGAACATGTACAAGGAGATTAATACTGTTTTTCATGCCTGTTAACACGACATCCATTTTGTAGTCTATGGTTCAAGGAGTGGTTTTGTTACTGGTAAGAGGCCTGGATCTAGACCCCAAGAGAGGATTCTCGGATCTTGTGCAAGAAAGAATTCAGGGTGAGTCCATAAAGTGAAAGCAACTTTATTAGGAAAGTAAATAAATAAAAGAGTAGCCATTCCATAGGCAGAGCAACCCCGAGGGCTGCTGGTTGCCCATTTTTATGGTTATTCCTTGAGGCTATGATAAACAAGGGATGAATTATTCATGCCTCCCCTTTTTAGACCATATAGGATAACTTCCTGACATTGCCATGGAATTTGTACACTGTCAGGGCGCTGGTGGGAATAGCACCATGTAGCAGTGAGGATGACCAGCAGTCACTCTTGTCATCTTGGCTTTGGTGTGTTTTGGCCAGCTTCTTTACTGCAACCTGTTTTATCAGCAATGTCTTTATGACTTGTATCTTGTGCTGACCTCATATCTCATCCTGTGACTTACAATGCCTTAACCTTCTGGGAATGCGGCCCAGTAGGTCTCAGTCTTATTTTGCCTAGCCCCTCCTCAAGATAGAGTGGCTCCAGTTCAAATGCCTCTGAGAGTTTCAACTTCCAGGTCTTATTATTTAAGAAATACATTACATATGACTATAATTGCTAGAGTTTGTGATTTCTCTGATGGATCTGGGCAAAGTAAAGTGAAAACCTTCTGGAAAGGATTCACCATTCTAGATATTGTTAATAACATTCATGATTCATGGGAGGAGGTCAAAATATCAACGTAAACAGGAGTTTGGAAGAAGTGGCTTCCAACCCTCATGGATGATTTTGATGTGTTTGAGACCTGAGTGAAAGAGCCAGACGTCGTGGCCCGTGCCTGTAATCCCAGTACTTTGGGAGACTGAGGAGGATAGCTTGAGCCGGGAGTTTAAAACCACCAGTCAACACAGTGAAACCCTGTAAGAAAAGAAATCAGTGGAGGAAGTAACTGCAGATGTGACAGAGATAGCAAGAGAACCCAAATTAGTCGTGAAGCTTGAAGATATGACTAAACGGTGGCAATCTTATGAGAAAACTTGAATGAATCAAGAACCGCTTCCTACAGATGAACAAAGAAAGTGGATTTTAAAGATGGAATCTACTCCTGTTAAAGATGCTGTCCCCATTGTTGAAATGACAATAATGGTTTTAGAATATGACATAAACTTAGTTGCCAAAGCAGCAGCAGGGTTTGAGAGGACTGACTCCGATTCTGAAAGAAGTTCTGTTGTGGGTAAAATACTGTCAAACAGTATCACAAGCTACAGAGAAATCTCATGTAAAGAGTCCATCAGTGTAGCCAACATCATTGTCTTATTTTAAAGAAATTGGCAGGTCGGGCGCGGTGGCTCACGCCTGTAATCCCAGCACTTTGGGAGGCCGAGGCGGGTGGATCACGAGGTCAAGAGATCGAGACCATCCTGGTCAACATGGTGAAACCCCGTCTCTACTAAAAATACAAAACATTAGCTGGGCGTGGTGGCACGTGCCTGTAAGCCCAGCTACTCAGGAGACTGAGGCAGGAGAATTGCCTGAACCCAGGAGGCGGAGGTTGCGGTGAGCCGAGATCGCGCCATTGCACTCCAGCCTGGGTAACAAGAGCGAAACTCCATCTCAAAAAAAAAAAAAAGAGTCCATCAGTGTAGCCAACATCATTGTCTTATGTTAAAGAAATTGGCATGGCCATCTCAACCTTCAGCAACCACCACCCTGATCAGTGAACTGCTGTCAACATCAAGGTAAGATCCTTCACCAGCAAGAAGATTGTAACTCTAGAAAGCTCAGACAATTGTTAGCATCTTTAACAAGAATGGAATTTATAATTAAGGTATGTACATTGTTTTTTAGACATAATGCTATTGCACACTTAATAGGATACAGTATAGTGTAAACGTAGCTTTTATATGCACTGGGAAACCAAAGTCATGTGACTTACTTTCTTGCAATATTTGCTTAATTGTTGTGGTCTGTGTTGACCTGAAAGGAAGAGGCTGAGGCACAAGATAGAATTTAAAGAGTTTACTTGAGCCAAAGTGAGGACAGCTGCTTGGAGACTCAGACCCAAGCAACCTTGGATATGACCTCTGTATGGCTTTTGTTACAAACAAGTTTATTGCTTGCTTGCTTGCTTGATTGATTGATTGGCAGGGTCTTGCTGCGTCAGCCAGGCTGGAGTTTAGTGATGCGAACATGGCTTACTGCAGCCTCAACCTCCCAGGCTCAAGCAATCTGCCCACCTCAGCCTCCTTAGTAGCTGAGACTACAGGCATGTACCACCATGCCCAGCTAATTTTGTCTTTTTTGTAGAGACGAGGTCTCACTATATTGCTTAAGGAGGTCTTGAACTCCCAGACTCAAGTGATCCTCTCATCTTGGCCTCCCAAAGTGTTGGGATTACAGGCATGAGCCACTATTTATTTATTTATTTTTGAGAAAGGGTTTCACTCTGTCACCCAGCTTAGAGAGAGTGCAGTGGCACAATCATGGCTCACTGCAGACTCAGCCTCCTGAGCTCAAGCAATCCTCTCACCTCAGCCGCCCAAGCAGCTGACACTACAGGCTCATGCCACCACACCCAGCTAATTTTTTAAATTTTTTGTACAGATGGGTCAAGGAATCCTGTTGCCGTGGCCTCCTAAAGTACTGGGATTACAGGCGCAAGCCACTGCACCAGGCCATTAGCAGGTTTTTAAAGGGAAAAATTAGGACAGGGATTGGGCTAATACAAATTGTTCATCAGAAATTCTCATTGGCTTACAGAAATAACATTGATTAGTAACTGACTATACATTGTTAACCTATAAGGTGTGAGTTATAGTGTCTGGTGCAGCATTATTAGGTTAATTTCTAGCTACTTGTGGCAATAACGAGCAGTTTCAGGAGATGAATAGTTAGCTCAAAGGAGGGAGTAGAACATGATTGCTGCTTCATTTTAAATGTCTCTCTGGGCCTGATAATTTAAAAACACTTGCATTACTGAGATAAAAGTTGTTTTCTTTATTTATCTGGAGCCAAACCCACAATATCTCTCAGGTATGCCTGTATAAAATGAAAGCATGTCAAAGAATTATTAACAAATTTACAATTGATTCAGAGGAGAATTTATTTATTTATTCATTTATTATTTTTTGAGACGGAGTCTCGCTGTGTTGCTCAAGCTGGAGTGCAGTCGTGTGATCTTGGCTCACGGCAACCTCCGCCTCCCAGTTTCAAGCGATTCTTCTGCCTCAGCCTCTTGAGTAGCTGGGACTGCAGGTGTGCACCACCACACCCGTCTAATTTTTTTTGTATTTTTGGTAGAGATGGGATTTCACCATATTGGCCAGGCTGGTCTCCAATTCCTGAACTCATGATCTGCCCGCTTCAGCCTCCCAAAGTGCTGGGATTACAGGCGTAAGCCACCTCGCCCAGCCCAGAGGAGAATTCAAAATGAATTCCTAAATTGCTGGCAATTAGGAATGTTGAAAAGAAGTTACAAACAGATGCAAAACATGATCAATATCCACAGGCAATAACTGCATTCCACTGGACAAAATATATTTGCATTTCTATGCACAAGAATCATTTACAGAATTATCAGTTTTCTACAATTTTTAGAGTTGTAAAATAGCTCAAGGACAATGAAAGACACAGAGAACCTGGACGAGTGTGCTAAGGCAGGTTATCAAGTAATCTTTTTCATGCTTTCAAAGCTTTTGACAACCTTCACGAGGATGTCCTTTCCTTGATACAGGGGCTGTGTCTGACTGTACCCTCTACGTATAGACCATTCATTACTGCTTGATGGAGTGATCGGACATCTGTTGATTTTTTTCCCTAACCTTCTTAGTGCCCCTTTTGGAAGTAAAAACAGAATATTTCGGGGTGTGATGGCTGATGCCTGTAATCCCAGCACTTTGGGAGGCTGAGACAGGAGGATCATTTGAGCTCAGGAGTTTGAGACCAGCCTGGGCAACATGGCAAACCCAGTCTCTACAAAAAAAAATACAGAACTTAGCTGGGCATGGTGGTGCGTTCCTGTAGCTCCAGCTTCTTGGGGGACTGAGGTTGGAGGATACTTTGAGCCTGAGCAGCCAAGGCTATAGTGAGCCTTGATCACACTACTGCTCTCCGCCCTGGGCTGGACAGAGCAAGACCCTGTCTCAAAAACACATACCCAGCCCAGAATATTATTAAATTTTAGCTAGATATTGTTGCTTGTGAACTCAACCTAAGACGTTTTCTTTCCAAAAACAAAACAAAAAAGATAAATAAAGGATTGGGAGAGGATTGGATTGGTAAGTGTTAGAGGACGCAGTCAGCAGCGCATGGTGGCTCATGCCAGGCTTGTAATCCTAGCACTTTGGGAGGCCAAGGCAGAAGGATCACTTGAGGCCAGAAGTTCAAGAGCAGCCTGGCCAACATGGTGAGATCCCATCATCTGTACTAAAAAATACAAAAATTAGCCAGGCACGGAGGTGCACACTTGTAATCCCAGCCATTCAGGGGGTTGAGACAGGAGAATCACTTGAACCCAGGAGGTGGAGGTTGCAGTGAGCCGAGATCGCACCACTGCACTCCAGCCTGGGCAACAGAGCCAGACCGTCTCAAAAAAAAAAAAGACACACACACAGTCTTATTAGAAATTTAAAAATGATTTAACATCACATTCTAGCCCAGTGGTTCTTAACCAGGGACAATTTTGTCCCCCAGAAGACATTTCACAATGTCTGAAAACATTTGTGGTTGTCACAGCTGGTGTGAGGCAGCCACTGGCATTTAGTTGGTAGCGACCGAGGATGCTGCTAAATGTCTTGTAATGCACAGCACAGCCGCCATGATAGATATTCAGCCCAAATGTCAATAGTGTAGGGAGACTGCTTTGGGGGATACCCAGAATGTTTATTCAAAGAGAATTCCTGGGGACAGCATTGTAGGCACTAAAAGGATTTTATTTTCTCACTCCCAGCCTGAGTTTTCCCAAAACATATTTATTATTTATTCCCATTTTCCCTGCCTCCTTCCTCTCTCATCACTGCCCTTACCCTTGACTTCTTGCCCACTTATCATCAAACGCCCCTTTTTTACAGCAGGTTTAAAGTAGGAGTGGGGGCAGGGCACAGTGGCTCACGCCTGTAATCCCAGCACTCTGAGAGGCTGAGGCGGTGGATCACCTGAGGCCAGGAGTTCGAGACCAGTCTGGCCAACATGGCAAAAAACTGTCTCTACTAAAAATACAAAAATTAGCTGGCCATGGTGGCAGGCACCGTTAATCCAAGCTACACGGGAGGCTGAGGCAGGAGAATTGCTTGAACCTGGGAGGTGGAGGTTGCAGTGAGCCAAGATCACACCACTGGGCGACAGAGCGAGACTCCGTCTCCAAATAAATAAATAAATAAAAAATAAAGCAGCAGTGGGCTTGGAGGTTTATAGGCTTCATGGCGGGCCAAACTGAGAGTTTCAAGATATGTTCCAGCTCCAGCCTGGCATTCACCAGGTATGGATGGCATATGACATAGAGGCATGTGACGTGACCTCTGTGGGCCACAGGCTCTCTGATTTCTGGAAAGTAGAAGTCGGACTATATTGACTTATCTCTCCAGGACCTTTCCACTCCAGGTACCTAGGAGTCGGGTGTGCTGCACCCAGGGCCTGCTGGATGGAGAGGATTGTCATGGACCTCTGCAAGGGGCTTTCCCTGAGGAAGCAGAACCATTAGGCGACCATTCCTGGGGAGAAGGCAGTGCTGTGTCAGGAAGAGAGGTGCTGCATCCCCAGAAGGGGACCTCAGATGAACCTCTCACATCCCATCGCTGCCCCCAGCCTTGCTCCTCTCCCAGACCCTGACAACGCTCTGTTGATCCTTTGGGTGTCTTGCCTGTCCCAAGCAGGCATCTGATTCTCTCTCAAGGGTGAGATTAAAGCCTGCGAGTGTCTCCCTTCCTGAGGGATTACCTTGCTGAAAAGGAGTCTTGGCCTGGTGCAGTGGCTCACACCCAAGACACTGGGAGGCCAAGGGAGGAGGATGGCTGGAGCCCAGGAGTTCAAGGCCAGCCTGGACCACATAGTGAGGCCTGGTCTCTACAAAAAAATTAAATAAATTAGCCTGGCATGGCAGTGCACATCTGTAGTCCCAGCTACAACAGAGCAAGGCCCTGTCTCTAAAAATAAAAATGGCCAGGTGTGGTGGCTCACGCCTGTAATCCCAGCACTTAGGGAGGCCAAGGCAGGTAGATCACCTGAGGTCAGGAGTTTGAGACCAGCCTGACTAACATGGCAAAATCTTATCTCTACTAAAAATACAAAAATTAGCCGGGCATGTATGTGCCTGTAGTCCCAGCTACTTGGGAGGCTGAAGCGGGAGAATCTCTTGACCTGGGAGGCAGAGGTTGCAGTGAGCCAAGATCACACCATTGCACTCCAGCCTAGGCAACAGAGTAAGACTCTGTCTCAAAAAATAATATAAATAAAAACAAAAATGAGTTTTTTTTTTTTAAAAGGGGTTTCTCCTCTGATTATAAAAGTATACTGAAGAAAATTTAGAAAGTAAAAAGGCAAAAAAAACAAACAAACCCACCAACAATTTCCCCTCTCTTTCCATATGAGAGTGTTAGTACCTTTGAAGGTTAATAGGGAGCTCTTTGATCTTTAAAAAAAAATATTGGCCAGGCACAGTGGCGCACACCTGTAATCCCAGCACTTTTGGAGGCTGAGGAGGGCGGATCACGAGGTCAGGTGTTCGACACCAGCCTGACCAACATAGTGAAACCCTATCTCTACTAAAAATGCAAAAAGTTAGCCTGGCGTTTTGGTAGGTGCCTGTAATGCCAGCTACTTGGAAGGCTGAGGCAGGAGAATCACTTGAACCTGGGAGGCAGAGGTTGTAGTGAGCTGAGACCGTGCCACTGCACTCCAGCCTGGCCAACAGTGTGAGACTCGGTCTCAAAAAAAAAAAAAAATTGTTGGAATGATTAAGTTCAATCATGAAAACATGTAAAAAAGAACTTGGTACAATGTCTGCCACATGTAAATGCACATCAAAGGTTAGCTATTAGCTGGGCTCGGTGGCTCACTACTGTAATCCCTGCACTTTGGGAGGCCAAAGTGGGCAGATCACCTGAGGTCAAGAGTTCAAGAGCAGCCTAGCCAACATGATGAAACCCCGTCTCTACTAAAAATACAAAAAAAAAAAAAAAAAAAAAGAAGTTAGCTATTAGAAGTCTTACTTCTGTAATATGAATATTCATATTTTTCCCTAATTCAAGAATGAACACAAGAGCATTATCAATGATGGACTCTGAAAAAAAGATTCCAGGTGGGTTTTTACAATACAATTTAATTAGCAGGGATTTTTTTTTAGTAGTTTTCCATTCATAGAAAATGTAAGCAGATTAGCCCAGAGAGTTCCATATGTCCCCATCCTATATCCATGTCCCCAGTCACAGGGACAGTTTCCCTTATTAACATTTTGCCTTAGTGCGGTACATCCAAGTGGATCTTAAATATTTCCTGACTTTGTTTTGTCGACACTCTCCATTTTTTCTCTGGCAAAACACGAGTGGCTTTTACAATAATTTCTTTTCTTTTTTTTTTTTTTTTGAGACAGAGTCTCACACTGTTGCCCAGGCTGGAGTGCAGTGGCGTGGTCTCAACTCACTGAAACCTCTGCCTCCCAGGTTCAAGTGATTCTCCTGCCTCAGCCTCCCAAAGTGTCAGGATTACAGGTATGAGCCACCGTGCCCGGCCTCCTTGATCTTCTCTTGTACCCTGTGTAGTAGTGGGTGGAGAAGCGGGTGTAGGTTTGAAAGGTGGATGTCTAGCAAAGCAGATGGGAGATGGTGGCACCCACTCTGATGCCATAATTGGCGTGTCAGAGTGTTTACACTTCTTCTACGCAAGAAGCCTTTAGTGAGTGCCAACTGTGGGCCATGCTATGTATGAGGCATCATTTTAGATCTAGAAGAGATAGCAGGAAGCAAGGCACACAGATCTGTTGGCTAGAGAATGCTATTTCCTCTCCAAAGCAGCAATTACTAATGCATGCTTTTACCAATGCAGCCATTACTAATGACATGCTTTTCTTGAGGAACTTCTCTGGGGCATGAGGTAGGTCACACTTGGTTTGAGATCCACCCCAGACACTGGGTTATTTGGTGTTTCCACCCTGTATGATAGCAAATATAAAAGGCATCCACTTTCTGGCACTTAGCACTAAGTTAAAAAACAAAAAGATAAAAGAAAAGGGCCAGGTGCAGTGGCCCACGCCTGTAATCCCAGCACTTTGGGAGGCCAAGGTGGGCAGATTACATGAGGCCAGGAGTTCAAGGCCAGCCTGGCCAACATGGTGAAACCCCATCTCTACTAAAAATACAAAAATTAGCTGGGCACGGTGGTGGCGCGTCTGTAATCCCAGCTACTCGGGTGGCTGAGGCAGGAGAATTGCTTGAACCCAGGAGGTGGAGGTTGCAGTGAGCTGAGATTTCACCACTGCACTCCAGTCTGGGTGACAGAGGGAGATGCTATTTCAAAAAGAAAAAGAAAAGAAATGGCATCCACACCCAACATGATCTGTCATTAGATGTAACTACATAAAAGTCAGCTTTAGATTAGTTTATATGGTATTACATTTTCAGGCTCTTTAGTTAAATATGGATTTTTTTTTTCAAATGGAATTTTGCTCTTGTTACTCAGGCTGGAATGCAATGGTTCGATCTTGGCTCACCGCAACCTCCACCTCCTGGGTTTAAGCGATTCTCCTGCCTCAGCCTCCTGAGTAGCTGGGATTACAGGCATATACCACCATGCCCGGCTAATTTCGTATTTTTAGTAGAGATGGGGTTTCTCCATGTTGGTCAGGCTGATCTCGAACTCCCGACTTCAGGTGATCCGCTCACCTCAGCTTCCCAAAATGCTGGGATTACAGGGGTGAGCCACCGTGCTCAGTCTACATGTTGATTTTTAAACTCCTTCACTTTGTTCCTTTCCACTTTTCTTTTTTTCTGCTCTCAAAACTTTATCAGGCCTTTGGAAAGTTCATTATCCCAGACAGTATGTGGGAGAGTGTGGGAGAGTGTGCAAGGGACTGTGGATGTGGGTTGCCGTGAAGGAGATTGGTGTGTGTGACAGCGTGAATCACAGGGACGGGTAATGCAGGGTGACCGTCTGAGGCCTGAGATGGGGGCCCATGTGCAAGTCAGAGAAGGTGGCTGGTGTGAGAATGAGGGTGTTCCGATTATTGAAGGGTGTTTGGATGAAAGAGGCCGGTGTGTGTGTGTGAGGATGAGTTCCCACAATCCAGGTAGAGAATGAGGGTGACGATGGCAAAGGACTGAGGGTGAGGGAGACTGAAAAGCCGAGGGTCCCTGTGTGATTGTGATTTCTGCGGGTGCATGGGTGTGAGGCTTGAGAAGTTGGGTGCATGGCTGATGGTGACCAACGGGAGGGTGAGCGTGTGTGTGTGCGTGCGTGCGAACTCACCTGTGATTGTGAATGCCGGATGTTGCCGGTAGTGAGCAGCGGCAGGTGTGAGTGTGAGGGGTCTGCGCCCGAATGTGCAAGTTGGTGCAAGAGTGAGCGAGTGGGAATGAGTGTGACTGATGGAGTGAGCGTGGCCAGGTGCCCCTGTGATTGTGCATGTCAGATGTTGGTGGGGATGAGTGTGACAGCGCGCGCGTCTAGGGCTGGTATGTGATTGTGAATGTAGGATTTGGGTGGGGGGTGCGGCGGCGGGGCGCGCGCACGGCAGGCGTGGGCGGGGGGCGCGTGGCCGGGTGGGCGCGCGTGGGGGGCGCGCGGCGCTGGCCGGGGGCGGGGATACTGCGGCGGTCGCGGCGGCGCGGACACGGCCCGGTCGCCCCCAGTGGCAGGCGCGGCGCGGAGCGAGCGGGCGCAGTGCGGAGCTCGGGCCCATGGTGCGCCCGTGTCCGTCGGTCGGGCCGCGCGGGCGGCTCCGCGCGTGGCCCGGCGCTCGCGAGCTCGCCCCCTCGCTGCGGGCCCGGTCCGCCCGCTGCCGCCGCCTCCTCCCCCGGGGCTGCGCGGCGCCGGCGGGCGGCGGCGCGGAGGCCGGACCGGGCGGCGGCCCAGGCAGCGCTGGGGGCGCGGCAGCTAAGGCGGGCGGCGCCGCCGACATGACGGACAACATCCCGCTGCAGCCGGTGCGCCAGAAGAAGCGGATGGACAGCAGGCCCCGCGCCGGGTGAGTGGGCCCCGGCCCGCGTCCTTCTTTGTCCGCGCCGCCGGGAGTCTGGCGCTCGGGCAGCCTGGCCGGGCCTGACAGGTTGGCCGCGCGCCGCGCCCGGCGCCATGAGCCCGAGGCAGGGCCGGGGAGGCGGGGAAGGGTTCCCTGCGCTCCAGAGCCTGCCGGCCGCTAGCCCGATCCCGGCCCTGTGGGGTTCTAGCGCCCGATGGCCTCCTTCCCCCCCGCCCACCTTCCTTTAGAAACCCCGAGAAGCCGGGCCCGCCCCAGCGCTGTTTACACACTCGCGGAATTCGGATCAGCCGTGTTTTCTAACCGTTTTATTGTTCCGTAATTAGTATCTGTGGTTGCGAGTACGATTTGGTTAGTATCTCACCGAGCTCTGCGCTTGGTGCATTCCTCGGGAAGCCTAGATATGCTCAGCTTTTAGGGGGGCACGGCCTACGCCGCGGGGTTGCCCATCAGCGCCCCTGGCCCCAGTCCCAGGAGGCTGCGCCGAGACCACCTGCGCTCCGGTGGTCACCTCCTCCTCCGCCTAGGGTGGATCCGAACCAGCAGCCGCAGGAGGGTGGGAGGGCTTCCTGCTGGCCTCTTGGTGACACTATCCCTTGTGTTCTCCTCCCACAATTTGGGGTGAGGATTCCCACAGCTGGGACAGGGGATGCCACCTGCTGTCCCCTTCCCTCAGCAGGAGACCCCTAGGGCAGCCTAGGCGCGGAAGAGGGGAGAGTTTTCCCGCAGGTGGGGAGACGGGACAGGTTGGTATTTTGCGCCTCGCCGTCTTCCTGTTCGGAGGATGGCAGCGTGACCTGTGGAGGTTTGCTCTCGCATCGCCTGCCATAGACTTACCTGGGCGTGAGGGGCGGGGGTGGGAAGGATGTGGGTGGGCGCTGGTGCAAATGCAGATTCCCTGGCCCCGCCTAGACCCGCCAATCAGAGTTCGGGGGGGTGGGGTCTGGGGAATGTGCATTTCCACAGGCCGCGCAGGTGAGGCTGGAGCCCGCGGGAGGCTGAGCGTGGCGGCGCTGGGCGGGGCCGGCGTCCTATCTGCTCCGCCCTTCCTCGGGCGTCCGGGCCTCCCTGGGCACTTACCGGTGGTGGCCGTTTATGGCTGCGTCAGTTGCTTGGAACAGGAGACGCAGCGGGTGGGGTGAACCCCAAGGGTGGCTTCACCAGGTGTCAGTGGAATTAAAAAAAAAAAAAAAAAAAAAAACAATGGTGCCGGCGGCCATTTTGTGGGGTCTTTGTCCCTGGCTTCCAGAATCCTCCGAAGAGGAGGCCTCACTGAGGTTACACGGGGAAAACTGGCGCTTAGGGAGGTTAAGGGCTGCAGGGAAGACTGCAAAATGGAGATGGAACTCCGGATTGTCTGACCCAAAGACACTTGCCTCACTTCTTCCTTCTCTGTTCTGCGTTTATTTTTTTTAAACGGGGACATGGGAGGGGAAGGTCTTGCTATGTTGCCCAGGCTGGCCTCGAACTCTTGGCCTCAGAGAACCCTCATGCCTCAGCCTCCTGCTTTTTTTTTTTTTTTTTTTTTAGACGGAGCCTTGCGCTGGAGTGCAATGGCATGATCTCGGCTCACTGCAACCTCCGCCTCCTAGGTTCAAGCAATTCTCCTGTCTCAGCCTCCTGAGTAGCTGGGATTACGGGCACCTGCCACCACACACGGCTAATTTATTTATTTATTTATTTATTTATTTTTTGAGTCGGAGTTTCGCTGTTGTTACCCAGGCTGGAGTGCAATGGCGCGATCTCGGCTCACCGCAACCTCCGCCTCCTGGGTTCAGGCAATTCTCCTGCCTCAGCCTCCTGAGTAGCTGGGATTACAGGCACGCGCCACCATGCCCAGCTAATTTTTTGTATTTTTAGTAGAGACGGGGTTTCACCATGTTGACCAGGATGGTCTTGATCTCTTGACCTTGTGATCCACCCGCCTCGGCCTCCCAAAGTGCTGGGATTACAGGCGTGAGCCACCGCGCCCGGCTTAATTTTTGTATTTTTAGTAGAGGCGGGGTTTTGCCATATTGACCAGGCTGGTTTCAAACTCCTCACCTTAGGCGATCCACCAGCCTCAGCCTCCCAAAGTGCTAGGATTACAAGCGTCAGCTAGGACACCTGGCCCTCTTGCATTTTAATAATAACAATTAACTTGAACTGTATGTCTGGAATAGTGCCTGGTGTATCCTGCACCATCATTAAATATTGTAAAATCAGGTGGTTATTAATTCGTGCCATGAGCGATTATGAGAAGCCTACTATGTGCAGGAGCCACTCCAGGTGATGGGGATTCGAGGATGAATGAAAGATGACCTGCCCAACAGGTGTGTGTGTGTCCTGACCCTGGCTGCGCATTAGAATCACCAGGGAAACTTAACTACCCTATACTGACCCATTCTAGACCTTTAAAATTAGAATTTAGAGTGGGACTTGGGAATCTATATAAATATTTTTTTCTAAGCTCCACTGATGATTTTAATATGCAGTCAGACTTGAGAACTTCTGAGTCAGTGCATGAGAAAAAAATTCAAATCTTGTTCAAAAGTGATCATTAGCATGGTAGAAACATGAGCCGTTCATGTGGAGACCCAGAAGGAGTGGTGCAGATAATTTTATTTAAAAGTAAGTTTTCTCCAAAACCAGGCTACACAGGAGGAAAATAATGATAAAATGAAAGTAAGTTTCCTGGTTAGTGTTAGAATGGAGCATCACACCCCTTTTAGAGCTTGCCAGCTTTGAAACTAATCTTTCTGTTTCTTTTGAGATGGAGTTTTCCTCTTGTTACCCAAGCTGGAGTGCAATGGCATGGTTTTGGCTCACTGCAACCTCTGTCTCCTGAGTTCAAAGCAATTCTCCTGCCTCAGCTTCCCAAGTAGCTGGGATTACAGGCACCCGCTACCATGCCTGGCTAATTTTTGTATTTTTAGTAGAGATGGAGTTTCACCATGTTCGCCAGGCTGGTCTTGAATTCCTGACCTCAGGTGATCTGCTTGCCCTGGCCTCCCAAAGTGCTGGGATTACAGGCGGGAGCCACCATGCTTAGCCTGGAATGGATCTATTTTATTTATTTATTTTATGTATTTTATTTTATTTTTTTAGATGGAGTTTTGTTCTTGTTGCTCAGGCTGGAGTGCAATG
The DNA here is from genome assembly GCF_009761245.1 of Sapajus apella. Classification (NCBI taxonomy): domain Eukaryota; kingdom Metazoa; phylum Chordata; class Mammalia; order Primates; family Cebidae; genus Sapajus; species Sapajus apella. The sequence continues at coordinate 4,119,128 of NW_022437032.1, forward strand.
GCGCGATCTCAGCTCGCTGCAGCCTCTGCCTCCTGGGTTCAAGCGATTCTCCTGCCTAAGCCTTCTGAGTAGCTGGGATTACAAGCATGTGCCACCACGCCCAGATAATTTTGTATATTTAGTGGAGATGGAGTTTCTCCATGTTGGTCAGGCTGGTCCCAAACTCCCAACTTGAGGTGGTCTGCCCGCCTCCTGTCCCAGAGTGCTGGGATTACAGGCATGAGCCACCACGCCCGGCCAATGTATTTCTTAGACAGTGACAAGAGTTTGGATTCAGATCCTGTGTTGGCGTGCTGTGCATTTGTATAAATGCTCTTGTATATAATCTGCATTTTCAGGAGTAGCAACCTCAAGATGGGAATCCTGAAGTTTGGCAGCATTTTGAGAAGCCCAGAGAGATGGAGGAGCTTCCTGAAATGTAACTGGAGGCTGGGGGAGGGCAGCATGAGCACTAAAGTTGGTGGGTCATTAAAAGAAGAAGAAAGGAATATGTAATGGGTCAAGCTGTCTGCTGGGTACTTGAGATACATAGTGCTGTTTTGTTTGTTTGTCTGTTTTTGAGACAGAGTTTCACTCTTGTTGCCCAGGGTGGAGTGCAGTGGTGTGATCTCGGCTCATTGCAACCTCTGCCTCCCCGGTTCAAGCGATTCTCTTGCCTCAGCCTCTAGAGTAGTAGCTGAGATTATAGGCATGGGCCACCACGCCTGGGTAATTTTGTATTTTTAGTAGAGACAGGGTTTCTCCACGTTGATGAGGCTGGTCTTGAACTCTCAACCTCAGGTGATCCACCCACCTCGGCCTCCCCTAGTGTTGGGATTACAGCTGTGAGCTACCACGACTGGCCTGGCCCAATAGCACTGTTTTAATCCTTAAAACAACCATGTGAGTTTTTGGAGTTAATTCTCCCATTTTATTGACAGGGAAACAAAGATTCACTGATACTAATTTGTTCACTGTCTTGGAGGTAGTGAGAGGAGGCGGTTTTGAACTCAATCCACCCATTTTACTTACTGGTTCTAGGCTGTAAAGCTGTGGAATGGTTGGGAGATTTGTGGTTAAAAAAACAAAAACAAGATGCCACATGTTGTAGGGGACAGAATGCGATTATTTCTGGGGTCACTCAGCATATGTTGTGAAGACATGCAGTTTATTTGCTGGAAGAATCCCCTGGCTTCAAAGTTCTTTTGTCTCTTGAGAGTTACCACATCCTGATGTTGAGAAAACAATTGAAATGGTTTAGTTAGGAAACAGGGCATTTCACCTGCGTTGCTGGAAACCATCTTGTGACATCGTGTCCTTTGCTGATGGCTGAATGGAGTTCCTCTCATGGTGACACAGCAGGGATTGTTTGTTAGGAGCCAGGATGCTGGAGTTCGTCGAGGAGCTGGGTTTACACTAGGCTCTGCTGCTTGCTAGCTGTGTCATCTTGGGAAAATAACTACCTCTCTCAGTTTCCATTGGTTCATCTGTAAAATGGAAATAATGCTGAATAATGCAGTGGCTCATGCCTGGAATCTCAGCACTTTGGGAGGCTGAGGTGGGTGGATCACGAAGTCAGGAGATCAAGACCATCTTGGCCAACATGGTGAAACCCTGTCTCTACTAAAAATACAAAAAAAAAAGCTGGCCGTGGTGGTGAGGTCCTGTAGTCCCAGCTACTCAAGAGGCTGAGGCACAAGAATCGCTTGAACCCGGGAGGCGGAGGTTACAGTGAGCTGAGATCACACCACTGCACTCCAGCCTGGTGGCAGAGTGAGACTGTCTCAAAAAAAAAAAAAAGAGGAGTAACAATAATTATATATCTCATAAAGTTGTTTAGTCCATGTTTAGCCCAGAGTTTAGAAAAGTAAGTGCTCAGTATGCCTTAGGTGGTTGGTGGTTACTAGAGCTAATGGCGATAATCAGGTGTTGTATGAGGTTTGCTGTTGGGTCTGCAGCGTGCTGCTTTGAGAGGGGGGACTTTTATGAGAAATTTGGAAATATTATGAACTTCATTGCTTTTTCCTGATCGAATTCAGGAAACTGAATAACTATCGAGAGCATTCCATCCAGGTGTGTCGAGGCCCTGGTGTGATGTTGTGGCAGTGATGGGAGCTTAGATACCACGTGGCCCAAGGCTTCGCCTCGTTATAACAATCTATGTTTGTGGCCACATTGGATGAGGATGCTTGGATGCTTGCTACATTTGGATTTGGGAGACTAGGAAGTTTTGAATATGAATCAGATTGAGAAAGAAGAGCTGAATATTTAGGTACATCATCTACCATGATTTTTTAAAAACAGCTTTATTGAGGTATAATTTACAAAGCATACATCTATTGAAAGTGCACAAACCATTGATTTTAAGAAAAAGTAAATGTATAGAGTTACACAGCCGTCACTCCAACACGGGTTTTGAACATCTCCATCACCTCTGAATGTCTTCTTCAGCCCATCTGCGGTTCATCCCTGTCCTTGCCCCAGTCCCAGGCAACCAGCGGGCCTTTTTCTGTTTCCATAGGTTTGCCTTGTCTGGAAATTGTATACCAATGGACTCACACCACGTGCTGCCTTTTGTGTCTGGCTGCTTTCATTTAGCATGAAGTTTTTGAAGTTTCTTTTTCTTGTGTAATAGAATTCCAGTTGGGTTCAGTGGCTCATACCTGTAGTCCCAGCGCTTTAAAAGGCTGAGGCAGGAGAATTGCTTGAGCCTAGGAGTTCACTATGTTGTCCAGGCTGCTCAGAGCAGCCTGGACAATAAATTAAAAAACAAAAAAAGCTAGGCATGGTGGGTTGAGCCTGTGGTCCCAGCTACTTGGGAGGCCTGTGAACACTTTGGAAGGCTGAGGTGGGTGGATTACCTGAGGTCAGGGGTTCGAATCCAGCTTGGCCAACATGGTGAAACCCTGTCTCTACTGAAAAAAACAAACAAACAAACAAACAAAAAAAAAAACCAGTAGTTAGCTGGGCATGGTTGTTGAGTGCCTGTAATCCCAGCTACTTGGGAGGCTGAGTCAGGAGAATTACTTGAACCTGGGAGGTGGAGGTTGCAGTGAGCTGAGATTGTGCCACTGTATTCCAGTCTGGGCAAAAGAGCGAGACTCAGTGTCATTAAAAAAAAGAAAAGGGCCGGGCGCGGTGGCTTACGCCTGTAATCCTAGCACTTTGGGAAGCTGAGGCAGGAGGATCATGAGGTCAAGAGATCGAGACCATCCTGGCCAACATGGCAAATCCCCATCTCTACAAAAAATATAAAAAGGAGCTGGGTGTGGTGGTGGGCACCTGTAGTCCCAGCTACTTGGGAGGCTGAGGCAGGGGAATTGCTTGAACCCGGGAGGTGGAGGTTGCAGTGAGCCGAGATCATGCCATTGCACTCTAGCCTGGTGCCTGGCAACAGAGCGAGACTCCATCTCAAAAAAAAAAAAAAAAAATAGAACAGAGAAAATTGATAAAGGAAAAGCTGGCATTAGTTTTCCTTCAAAGACAATCACAGTGAACACAAACCTGTTAGCAGATGATGTTTTCGTCCTGTTTCTGCGTGTACATTGCTTTATGTGTAGGAAGCAAGCAGCACACGGGTTTTTATTTATTTATTTTTTGAGACAGGATCTCACTGTTTCTCAGACTGGAGTGCAGTTACACAGTCAATGCTTGCTGTAACCTCTGCCTCCTGGGCTTAAGTGATTCTCCCACCTTAGTTTCCCAAGCAGCTGGGACCATAGGTGTGTACCACGACACTTTTTAGATTCTCTGTAGAGATGCGATCTCATTATGTTGCCCAGTGTGGCATATAGGTTTTTATGTTTTACTTTTTACACTTAGCATTTTACTATAAAGCGTTTTGTGTATTATAGTGTACTTATTAGCAAATGACATTTCATTTTATTGATTGATTGTTTTGAGATGGAGTTTCACTCTGTTGCTCAGGCTGGAGTGGAATGGCGTGATCTTGGCTCACTGTAACCTCTACCTCCTGGTTTCAAGTGATTCTCCTGCCTCAGCCTCCAAAGTGGCTAGGACTACAGGCACACACCACCATGCCCGGCTAATTTTTGTATTTTTAGTAGAGATGGGGTTTTGCCGTATGCAAATGACATTTTAAATGACAGCATATTTCTTTAAAAATTTTTTTTAAAATTATTTGCTTTGGTCTAAGGTATTTTGTTAGACAGCATAATATTTCTTTGAATAGACATCTCTAATTTACTTAACCAGTACCTTATATTCTCATAAGTTGATTTGTATTTTATTTTCACTTTAGAAATAATGTTTTCTTTTTCTTTTCTTTTTTCGAGACAGAGTCTTGCTCTGTTGTCCAGGCTGGAGTGCAGTGGCGTGATCTCAGCTCACGCAAACTTCTGTCTCCCGGGTTCATCCCGCGTAGCTGGGATGATAGGCACGTGTCACCACACTTGGCTCTTTTTGTATTTTTAGTAGAGATAGCTTTGACAACGTTGCCAACTCCCAACCTCAGGTGATTGACCCACCTCTGTTTCCCAAGCTGCTGGGATTACAGGCATGAGCCACTGCACCTGGCCACGAGTAATGTTTTCATTCTGAATCCTGGCCCTCCAAAAGCAAACAAAGAGAAAGTGGAGGGAGGCACTGACTCCTGCCCCCGGCCTGAGAAGTCGCCTGTCTGGGATTGGATAAACCTGATCAACAAAGAAGCACTCAAAACTGCAGGTTTGTGTGTGATGCCGCAGAAAACCAGTGCTTAAGAATCTTGGCCTTGTTTTTGGACGTTTCAGAGGATTGCTGGCTGTTTGAAAGGGCATCCAGATTTCTGCACGGTCACAGAAACATTCACAGAGGTTTATAGCATGAAGACTGAAAATAACTACTGTGGATTCATCCATTCATTCACTCTATAAATATTTACTGAGCACTGACTCTGTCTCTGGCAGTTTAACATTAGGGATATAGCAGTCAACACATGGAACAGAAATCCCTGACAGCATGGGGCTTCCATTCTAGCCATACACAGTAGATTTTCTTGTAAGAATTTTGTTAAACTCTGTTGGTTTATTGGGTGCCAACATCATGTCTTAGGTATTTTTTTTTTTGAGACAGAGTCTTGCTCTGTTGCCCAGACTGGAGTGTGGAGGCACGATCTTGGCTTACTGCAACCTCCACCTCCCAGGTTCAAGAGATTCTCGTGCGTCAGCCTCCTGAGTAGCTGGGATTACAGGCGCTCGTCACTATGCCCGGCTAATTTTTATATTTTTAGTAGAGACAGGGTTTCACCATGTTTGCCAGGTTAGTCTCAAACTCCTGACCTTGTGATCTGCCCGCCTTGGCCTCCCAAAGTGCTGGGATTACAGGCTTGAGCCACTGTGCCCGGCTGTTCGTAGAGTTCTTAGACCCCAATGTGTGTTGCTCGTGGAAGCTACCATAGCAGTGCCAGCCGCCATAGCGGGGTTGGAGGGAGGAGGCAGGTGTGCCTGGCAGTGCCAGTGGGGACCCTTGGTATGTCCCTGCTGTGTTCCTGCCATTTGGATTCCTCCCCACATTGCCATCTAGACAATTCAGAGATGGCTCTCAGATTCTACGACGAAATGAGATTGCTAAACTTTGGCTAAGAGAGCTGGCTCTGGGGTCCGCTTGCTGGACTCACAGCCTGGCTCTGCCCCTTACAGACTGCGAGACCCTCGGAGGTGCAGTGTCCTCATCTGCAAGAGAGCAGGGGTAGAAGCCCCGACTATGGGACGGCTGGGAGGAGCGAGGCAGGTAATTCGAATTGAATGAGGGCTTTGCCACAGCGCTTGGCACAGTGCTCAGCACTTGCTCATGTGTTCGCTTGTTTTTTTTGGTGTCTAGGAAATTGCCTTCCACCAGATTCTGCTATGTTCTCTGGAAACTCGTAGGCTTATGCTGTGTGAGGTTGCCAGCCAGGTGCTTGGCCTAGATAGACCCGTGTTAGCACCTATGACCAAGTGTGTTGGGTAAACACAAGGGCCTGAGGTGAAGGAGGAGGGTTGGGCACGGGGGCATATGAAAGGGCCAGGAGAGTGAGTCATCAGCCCACGCTCAGTGACGGAGCTCCTGTCTGTGCCAGGCCTGCGAGGGGAGATGAATGGTATCTGGTCTCTGACCTGCAAGCTCATGGCAAGATCAGAGGCTGTGGACAGAGCTGTGTGCTGTTTGGGCAGCGGGGTGAACTTGATTATTTTATTTTTATTTTTTTAAATGTTAGTTTTAATTTTTTTTTTTTTTTTTTTTTTTTAGATGGCGTTTTGCTCTCATTGCCCAGGCTGGAGTGCAGTGGCGTGATCTCGGCTCACTGCAACCTCTGCCTCCTGGGTTCAAGGGATTCTCCTGCCTCAGCCTCCCAAATACCTGGAATTACAGGTGCCCACCACCACGCCCGGCTAATTTTGTATTTTTTTAGTAGAGACAGGGTTTTGCCATGTTGATCAGGGTAGTCTCGAACTCCTGACCTCAGGTGATCTGCCCATCTCAGCCTCCCAAAGTTCTGGGATTACAGGTGAGAGCCACTGCGCTGGGCCTATTTTTATTTATTTTTGAGATGGAGTCTCGCTCTGTTGCCCAGGCTGCAGTGCAGTGATGTGATCTCGGCTCACTGCAACCTCCGCCTCCTGGGCTTAAGTGATTCTCCTGCCTCAGCCTCCAAGTAACTGGGATTACAGGTGCCCACCACTATGCCTGGCTAATTTTTATTTTTTATCAGAGACGGGGTTTCACCATGTTGGCCAGGATGATCTTGATCTCGATCTCTTGACCTTGTGATCTACCCACATCGGCCTCCCAAAGTGCTGGGATTACAGGTGTGAGCCACTGCGCCTGGCCTATTTCATTTTTAAATTAGAAAAAAGTGTACTGAGTCAGAGTCACATGGTTTAATACTTAAGAGGTGCAGAGGTGTAGCTGTTGCAAAGTCAGCTTCCCTCCCACTCTCTTTAGTCAGCTACCCTGCACCCTTACCCAGCCAACAGTCTCACCAGTTTCTAATGTATTGTTCCAGAAATTTTTAAGCATTTATAAAAAAAAAAGTATATGTACCTTTATACAGATAGACAGATTTTTCTTTTTTATTCAATTATTATTATGCCCTACACAGTACTTTTTTTTTTTTTTTTTTTACTTAAAAAAACATTTGTGTAAACAATCAGGTGCAGCGTGTAGTTTTTTTTTTTTTTTTTTTTTTTTTTGAGACAGAGTCTTGCTCTGTCGCCCAGGCTGGAGTGCAGTGGCATGATCTCAGCTCACTGCAACCTCCATCTCCTGAGTTCAGGCGATTCTCCTGCCTCAACCTCCTGAGTAGCTGGAATTACAGGTGCCTGCCACCACGACCGGCTAACTTTTGTATTTTTAGTAGAGACAGGGTTTCTCCATGTTGGTCAGGCTGGTCACAAACTCCTGACCTTGTGATCCGCCCACCTCGGCCTCCCAAAGTGCTGGGATTACAGGCGTGAGCACCGCTTTTGGCCAGCAGCATGTAGCTCTCTTCCCTTTTTTGGCCATCACCGAAGTGGGAGTGGCCAAAATGTGAAGTTTAATCCCTTTGTGACTTCCCAGTGAAGCAAGAACTGCAAAAGGTATTTCAAGGCACTCCCACATTCACAGGTGGATGATGTGTTCCCCTCTTTCCAGAGAGCTGACACAGAGACACAACGTGCCATCCATGCCAGTCCGAAAGGATGATGAAGTTCAGGTTGTATGAGGACACTATAAAGGTCAGCAAATTGGCAAAGTAGTCCAGGTTTACAGGAGGAAATGTGTTGTCTACATTGACAAGGTGCAGCGGGAAAAGGCTGATGGCACAAGTGTCCACGTAGGCATTCACCCAGCAAGAGGGTTATCACTAGGCTAAAACTGGACAAGGACCATAACAGAAGATCCTTGAACAGAAGCCAACTCTCACCAAGTAGGAAAGGAAAAGGGCAAATACAAGGAAGAAACAGTTGAGAAGATGCAGGAATAAAGTAATCTTATATACAAGCTTTGATTAAAACTTGAAAAGAAAAATACATTCTGGCCAGGGGCGGTGGCTCACGCCTGTAGTCCCAGCACTTTGGGAGGCTGAGGCTGAAGCAGGCAGATCACAAGGTTAGGAGTTTGAGACCAGCCTGACCGATGTGGTGAAACTGTTTCTACTAAAAATACAAAAATTAGCTGGGCATGGTGAACACGACTGTAGTCCCGGCTGCTCAGGGTGCTGAGGCAGGAGAATCCCTTGAAGCTGGGAGGCGGAGGTTGCGGTGAGCCGAGATCACACCATTGCACTCCAGCCTGGGCAACAAGAGCGAAAGTCCATCTCGAAAGAAAGAAAGAAAGAGAGAGAGAGAGAGAGAGAGAGAGAGAGAGAGAGAGAAAAGAAAGAAAAGAAAGAAAGAAAGAAAGAAAAAAAAACCGGCATTTGCTCTTCAGAATGTCTTTGTCTTGAGGAATCAGATGGTCTAGGCTTGCGTAAGAGCTGGACTGGAGGTGTGCCCCGTCCCATTTTCATTCATTATTATTTTTTCTTCTTCTCTTTCTCCTCCTCCTCCTTCTCTTTCTCCTCCTCTTCCTTTCTTCCTTCGTCCTCCACCACCTCCTTTTTCTTCTTCCTTCTTTTTCTTCTTTATTCGTTTTTAAAAAATAGAGATCAGATCTCACTATGTAGCCCATGGTAAGTGATCTTCCTGACTCAGCTTTTCAAAGTGTTGGGATTACAGGTGTGAGCCACTGTACCTGGCCTACTTATTCTTTTATGTGGCTTGCTGGACCCCTGTAGGTTTGAGTTTGCCAGTCCTGGTTTAGAGAGAAACAGACCAGTTAAGTCTAAAGAGCTCAGAGCTGCCTCCTCCTCTTTTTGTGAAGAGCATAGAGTTGGGTTTGGACGGATAAATAGAAGATGAAGGGACAGGCTTGCAGGAGGACGTCTGGTGTGAGTGGGTCTTACAGAGAAGTTGGGTAGTTCGAAAAAAGTGGAATGGTGAGGAAGATGAGAGCATCGGGTTCCAGTCACGCCTGCCTTGGCTGCAGGAGCGTGCTTGATAATGGGATAGCAGAGATGGAAAGGTGAGAAGGTGCGAGCCTTTTTGAGTGTGATAGCTATTGGATCACTGGGGGACTGGGACACGTGCGTCATACTTCCTTTTTTTTTTTTTTTTGAGACGGAGTTTCACTCTGTCACCCAGGCTGGAGGACATTGGTGTGATCTTGGCTTACTGCAACCTCCGCCTCCTGGATTCAAGCAATTCTCCTGCCCTCGGCCTCCCGAGTAGCTGGGGTTACAGGTGCACGCCACCACACCTGGCTAATTTTTGTATTTTTAGTAGAGACAGGGTTTCACCGTGTTGATCAGGCTGGTCTTGAACTCCTGACCTCATGATCTGCCCACTTCAGCCTCCCAAAGTGCTGGGATTTCAGGTGTGAGCCACCGCACCCGGCCTTTTTGTTTGTTTGAGACGGAGTCTTGCTCTGTCGCTCAGGCTGGAGTACAGTGGCGCGATCTTGGCTCACTGTAACCTTCGCCTCCTGGGTTCAAGCAATTCTCTTGCCTCAGCCTCCCGACTACCTGGAACTACAGGCGCTGGCCACCATGCCCAGCTAATTTTTTGAATTTTAGTAGAGACAGGGTTTCACTGTGTTAGCCAGGTTGGTCTTGATCTCCTGACCTTGTGATCCACCCGACTTGGCCTCCCAAAGTGCTGGGATTACAGGCGTGAGCCGCCCAATGTGAGTCATATTTCTATAAGAGGAGTCAGGCCTGCTGAACAGCAGGATACCCATAGGGAAAGACTTAGGGCCAGGAAAACAGGGAAAGGCGTTAGTCCCACCATCCCTGACTACCCATCCCCTGGGAGCACCCGTGGTAACAGTCATGGGGCGGAGGAGGTGTTCGTTTCTCAGTGCTTTTTCCTAGGCTTATATTAACACATCTTTTTGTATTAAGATACAAAACAATACATTCCATATTTCTTGCCTTCTTTTTTTCTTCCCACTTAACCACCTGGATCTTTCCCTGCGTTGTGTGTATGTCTACCTCCAGTTGCTACAAATCCATTGCACAGGGGGTGCCTCCGCCGTTCCCAGGCATTGCCCTCCCTGCTGCTGCTGCCAACATCCTCGCACATCTCCCATTGCTCACTAGGATCAGTATATGTGTAAGACGCTCCCCACCTCCCTCTGGGGGGACTTGCCGGGTCAGAGGACCTGAGCTTTCCATTTAAAGAGAAGCTGGTTGATATTTAAAGAGAAGCGTTTCTGTGGCAGAGATATGTTCACACTTGAGAATTCGCCTCTTTCTTTGCATCCTTCCTGACTTAGGTTTTGTATTCTAGTTCAAAACTAACAAACAAACAAAAAAACCAGCCCTTAGACATATTAGAAGGAAAAGCAAATTTCCCTTCATAGGTTTACTCCCACTGCCTTTTTTCTTTTTTTTTTTGAGATGGAGTCTCACTCTGTTACCCAGGCTGGAGTGCAGTGGTGCAGCCTGAGCTCACTGCAACCTCCACCTCCTGGTCAAGCGACCCTCCTGCTGTAGCCTCTGGAATAGCTGGGATTACAGGCGTGTGCCCCCACACTCGACTTAATTTTTGTATTTGTAGTAGAGACGGGGTTTTGCTATGTTGGCCAGACTGGCCTTGAACTCCTGACCTCAGGTGATCCACCCGCCTCAGCCTCCCAAAGTTCTAGGATTTACAGACGTGAGCCACTGCACCCGGCCTCCTTTCACTGTTAACTGCCCTCTAACTACTGCTGTCCATTATGGTACCACATGGCTATTGAAATCAATTAAGTGAAAGAAACAAAAAATTTTAAACTTTTATTTTAGGTTCAGGGGTACATAGAGAAGGTTTGTTACACTGGTAAACTCATGTCACGGGTTTGCTATACAGACCCTTTCATCACCCAGGTATTAAGCCCAGTGCCCAATAGTTGTCTTTTCTGCTCTTCCCCCCTCCTTCCACTTCCTACTTATAGATAGACCCCACTGTCTGTTATTCCCTTCTTTGTAAGTTCTTCTTCTTCTTTTTCTTCTTTTTTTTTAAGGCAGAGAGTTTTGCTCTTGTTGCCCAGGCTGGAGTGCAGTGGCGCGATCTTGGCTCACTGCAACCTCTGACTCCTAGGTTAAACCAATTCTCCTGCCTTAGCCTCCCTAGTAGCTAGGATTACAGGCATATGCCACCATGCCTGGCTAATTTTGTATTTTTAGTAGAGACGGGGTTTCACCGTGTTGGTCAGGCCGGTTTCAACCTCCTGACCTCTGGTGATCCGCCCTCCTTGGCCTCCCAAAAGTGTTGGGATTATAGATGTGAGCCACCCCAGCCAGCCCGCTTGTAAGTTCTTATCACTTAGCTCCTACTTATAAATGAGAACATGTGGTATTTGGCTTGCTTTTCTTGTGTTAATGTGCTGAGGATAATACCCTCCAGCTCCATCTATGTTCCCGCAAAAGACATGATCTTGTTCTTTTTTATGGCTGCATAGTATTCCACGTGTATATGCACCACATCTTCTTTATCCAGTCTGTCATTGATGGGCACATAAGTTGATTCCATGTCTTTGCTTTGTGAATAGTGCTGCAGTGAACACTTAGATGTTTGTGTCTTTATGGTAGAATGATTTATATTCCTTTGGGTATTGAAATAAACTTTGAATGTCACATTTTGGGTACTCAACAGCCACATGTGGCTGGTGGCTACTGTGTTGGATGGTGCAGTATGGAATGGTTCCATCATCACAGAAACCTAGTGGGCAGTGCTGCCCAGGGCAGCGTTCTCCACCTCCAGACTGTTGACATTTGGGGCCAGATGACCCTGTCTGGTGGGGGCTGTCCTGGGCATTGTAGGATGTTTAGCAGCATCCCAGGCCTCTGCCCACTATGTGCCAGTAGCACCCTGCTTCCCTGCAGTGTGACAATCAAACACATCCCTAGACATTGCCAGGTGTCCCCAGGGGGCAAAATCACCCCACCCTGCTGCTGAGAACCACTGCCGTAGACTATTTAATTCATACTGCTTTTAATTTTTTTTTTTTTTTTTTGAGACAGAGTCTCACTCTGTCACCGGGCTGGAGTACAGTGGCAGAATATTGGCTTACTGCCACCTCCATCTCCTGGGTTCAAATGATTCTCCTGCCTCAGTCTCCCCAGTAGCTGGGACTACAGGCACCTGCCACCGCGCCCAGCTAATTTTTGTATTTTTAGTAGAGATAAGGCTTCATCATGTTGGCCAGGCTGGTCTGGAACTCCTGACCTCAAGTGATCTGCCTACCTCAGCCTCCCAGAATGCTGGGATTATAGGCATAAGCCACCATGCTGGGCTGCTTTTAATTTTTCTTTACGTTCTTCCTGGATTAGCACTGCGTCAGTCCCAAGACTGTTGTTTCCTGGACTCTAGCTTCCCGAAAGGTTGGTGTGTCATGCAGGCAATTCAGCAAATATTTGCGCAGTGCTTAC
>NW_022437032.1:4136518-4194888 GCF_009761245.1 Sapajus apella
AGGCCTGAGCCATTGCACCCAGCCTAATTTCTTACTCTTAAAGGATTCATTCTTGCAGCCCATCTCCCCAGCCTGTCTGGAATGTGGGATGGAAGTTTCTTCGTCGTGGCGAGTGTCAGACGGTCCAGTTTCAGTTTGGTGTTAAGGAACAACGGTAGCACCCACAATACCAAGGTGACAGCTGCTACAACACAGCTTTGGGCAGCTGCTCCTCTGGATCCTGGGGCTCCGGGGAGCTGGAGTCCGTCCGCGAGACGGGCAGGGTGTGGCTGCAGCTTCCTGGGGAAGAGGGAGCTGCGTGTGTAAAGCCACTCCTCAGTAGGGAGCCTGGCTGCCACCTCTCTTGTTTGGACAGATGTGGGGGAATTTGGTCACTTGTAGCAAATGTGCCACCAAGCTCAAGGTTTCTACTGCGGAACAACATTTCCAAAATGTCGGGCAGGCAGTGGTACTGGGTGCTGCAGTGATAAATTTAAGTAATTCATGGGCAGGAGCTGAGTCACATTGAGACATTCAGCAAGATGCTTATTTATTTTTCAATTTCCCTTCAACATTTACAGTCCTGTCAGGGCCCACTTTTTTTTTTTTTTCTTGAGACAAAGAGTCTCACTCTGTCACCAGGCTGGAGTGCAGTGGCACATTCTTGGCTCACCGCAACCTCTGCCTTCCAGGTTCAAGCAGCAGTTCTCCTGCCTCAGCCTCTTGAGTAGCTGAGATTACAGGCATGTGCTGCCACTCCCAGCTAATTTTTGTATTTTTAGTAGAGAGAGGGTTTTACCAGGTTGGCCAGGATGGTCTTGATCTCTTGACCTCGTGATCCGCCCACCTTGGCTTCCCAAATTTCTGGGATTACAGACGTCCAAGGGCCCATTTGTTAACGCTAGACACTTGCTAACTTCTCAGCGATAAAGAAAGGAGGGGCCGGGTGCCACAGCTCACGCCTGGAATCCCAGCACTTTGGGAGGCCGAGGTGGGTGGATCACTTTAGGTCAGGCATTTAAGACCAGCCTGGCCAACATGCTGAAACTCTGTCTCTACTAAAAATAAAAAATTAGGCGGGCATGGTAGTGCACACCTGTAATCCCAGCTACTTGGGAGGCTGAGGCACGAGAATTGCTTGAACCTGGGAGGCGGAGGTTGCAGTGAGCTGAGTTGGTGCCACTGCACTCCAGCCTGGGCGGCAGAGTGAGACTCCATCTCCAAAAAAAAAAAAGAAAAATGGAAGAAGAAAGAAGGAGCAGCAGTAGGGTAGGCTTTGGGCTCAGAGGCACTGCCAGCTGCAGCAGCCAGCTGGAGTGGAGTAACACAGTTTGCTTTTCATTGTGCTGGTTTTGTTATTTATCTTCTATTTATGGCAAGCGATACTGGTTTCTAGTAATGGCATGAGGTTATCTTTTTTTTTTAATTTTTTTGAGAAAGCGTCTTGCTGTGTCCCCAAGACTGGAGTACAGCAGCATGATCAGGGCTCACTGCAGCCTCAACTTCCCAGGCTCAAGTGATCTACCCTCCTTAGCCTCTCAAGTAGCTGGGACTATAGGCATGTGCCAACATGCCTGACTAATTATTTTTGAATTTTTGTAGAGATGAGGTCTCACCGTGTTGCTGAGGGTGGTTTCCAACTCCTGAACTCAAGTGATCTTTCCGCCTTGGCCTCCCAAAGTGTTGGGATTGCAGGTGTGAGCCATGCTTGGCCAGAGGTTATCATTTAAAATACATTTATGTGAATGGTATGAATCCATTTAAAACAAATAGTTTATTATAAAACCTAGAGCAGGAGTTCTCAACTGGGCACACGTGGCATTTGGGGCCGGATACTTCTCTGCTGTGGAGGTTGTCTGTGCATCGTAAGGTATCTCTCAGCATCCCTGGCTGCCTCCATTCGCCATATGAGAGTAGCATCTTGGAGTTGTGATGACTAACAGTGTCTCCAGACATTGCCAGATACCCACCCTAGGGGTGCAAAACTGCTTCTAGTTGAGAACTGATGTAAGGCAATCACATTTAGACAAAATCGTGTAGGTAGAAGGTAGAGTTATTTGGAGATCATAGAAATCCCGTGTGTGCATGAAAATGGCTGAAGTTTGGAAACTCTGTTTAGGCAAGTTTCCCTCTGTTGTGAGGTCCACCTCCTAATGTTCACACGTGCGTCTTTGGCAGTGACATCAGTTCAAGAGTAAGGTGGGAGAAGGTGTCTTGAAAGGGATGCTGTCCAGCAGTGTTGCCCAGTAGAACTCTCAGCCATGATGGAACGTTTTGTGTCCGCACAGTCTAGTTCATATTTAGTGGTCACATGTAGCTACGGAGCACTGAGTGTGTCTAGGGGAAAAGGAGGACTTGGGTTATTTTAATTAATTGAAACTTAAATTAGCCACATGTGGTAGAAGCCACCAAGGTGAACTGGACAGCACAACTGTAAAGAAGTCAGAATATGGCAGGGCATGGTGGCTCATGCCTGTAATCCCAGCACTTTGGGAGGCCGAGGTGGGTGGATCACGAAGTCAGGAGATTAAGACCATCCTGGCTAACACGGTGAAAACCGGTCTTTACTAAAAATACAAAAAATTAGCTGGGCGTGGTGTCATGTGCCTGTAATCCCAGGTACTCAGGAGGCTGAGGCAGGAGAATCGTATGAACGCGGGAGGCGGAGGTTGCAGTGAGCCGAGATCGTGCCACCGCACTCCAGCCTGGGTGACAGAGCGAGACTCTGTCTCTAAATAAATAATAATAAAATGAAGTAAATTGGCTTGAGTAAAGTAAAATACAACAAAAGCCATTTTATTGACTCTGAGGCGGCAAGTCCAGGGGTGGGTGAGTCTTTGTGTTTCCCTGAGGTTATCAGGAACTTCTCGTCTCTGCTGTCCTCCTGTGGGCTTCATTTTCAGGCTGATTAGTCCCTAAACGGGAACAGGGCGTCTGTCCCCTGCCCAGGCATGTTTTCTGCTACCTTAGCAACCCTAGGGAGAGGAACACGTCTTTCTGAGTATTTTTAGGAAAATCCCAGCCAGGGGTCTCACTGTCCCTTCTCCAGCCAGTCACTGTGTCCAGAACATCCAGGGTTCTCCCTGGGTAAGCCTGGAGCCTGCACTCATCAGACCTGAAATTCAGAGACTGAATTGGGCTCAGCTAAACCAGTGGAAAGAAGAAAGAAGATGAGGCCGGGCACGGTGGCTCACGCCTGTAATCCTAGCACTTTGGGAGGCCGAAGTGAGTAATCACGAGGTCAAGAGATCGAGACCATCCCGGCCAACACAGTGAAACCCTGTCTCTACTAAAAAATATAAAAATTAGCTGGGCGTGGTGGTGCGCATCTGTAGTCCCAGCTACTAGGGAGGCTGAGGCAGGAGAATTGCTTGAACTCAGGGAGGTGGAGGTTGCAGTGAGCTGACATCGAGCCACTGCACTCTAGCCTGGCGCTTGGCAACAGAACAAGACTCTGTCTCAAAAAAAAAAAAAAGAAAGAAGATGGAGGAAATTGACTTTTAAAACCATGATTGTCCGGGCGTGGTGGCCCACGCCTGTAATCCAAGCACTTTGGAGGCCAAGGTGGGCAGATCACCTGAGGTCGGGAGTTCAAGACCAGCCTGACCGACATGGTGAAACCCCGTCTTTAAAAAAAAAAAAATAAAAAAACCCACAAAAAACATGATTAACGAGTAAGCGGACCGGGTGCGGGGTGGCTTATGCCTATAATACCAGCATTTTGGGAGGTCGAGGTGGGTGGATCACTTGCAGTCAGGAGTTCAGGACCAGCTTGGCCAACATGGTGAAACCCCATCTCTACTAAAAGTACAAAAATTAGAGAACGAGGGGATGTAACGGAGGGAGGCCGGAGCCACTGCCGTCACCATGACCCGCGGTAACCAGCGAGAGCTCGCCCACCAGAAGAATATGAAAAAGCAGAGTGACTCGGTTAAGGGAAAGCGCCGAGATGACGGGCTTTCTGCTGCCGCCCGCAAGCAGAGGGACTCGGAGATCATGCAGCAGGAGCAGAAAAAGGCAAACAAGAAGAAGGAGGAACCCAAGTAGCTTTGTGGCTTCGTGTCCAACCCTCTTGCCCTTCACCTGTGTGCCTGGAGCCAGTCCCACCACACTTGCGTTTCCTCCTGTAGTGCTCACAGGTCCCAGCACCCATGGCATTCCCTTTGCCCCGAGTCTGCAGCAGGTCCCTTTTGTACTTCCTTCCCCTCAGGTAGCCTCTCTACCCCTGGGCCACTCCCGGGGATGAGGGGTTACCCCTTCCCAGTGTTTTTTATTCCTGTGGGGCTCACCCCAAAGTATTAAAAGTAGCTTTGTAAAAAAAAAAAAGTACAAAAATTAGCCAGGCATGGTGGTGGGCACCTGTAATCCCAGCTACTTGGGAGGCTGAGGCGGAGAATTGCTTGAACCTCGGAGGCGAAGGTTGCAGTGAGCTGAGATCACGCCACTGCGCTCCAGCCTGGGATATAGAGTGAGACTCCATCTCAAAAATAAAAAATAAAAGTAAGTGTAGGATAGAAGAGACCTCTGTATGGCAGCCTAGGACTGAGGGAGTAGACCCAAGAAAGGACATGCTTGGAAGGGGCCCTCTCTGGAGGCAGGGTTCAGACCTGGTTGGGGACAGTGGGGTCCAGGCTATTGGCTGGCAAGAAAGTTGGCGGGCTTGGAGGGCCAGAGCTGGTCTGCACCTGTGGGGAAGGGGGAAGCCGCCTTCCCAAATGCAGGTGGGGCTGGTGAGTCATAGCTGGTGGTTCACATGCGTCCCTCCAGAGTGTCACTCTGTTACCCAGGCTGGAGTACAGTGGCGTGATTGCAGCTCACTGCAACCTCTACCTCCTGGGTTCAAGAGATTCTCCCAAGCTGGGCATGGTGGCTCACGCCTGTAATCCCAGCACTTTGGAAGGCTGAATCAGGCAGATCACCTGAGGTCAGGAGTTCAAGACCTGCCTGACCAACATGGAGAAACCCTGCGTCTACTAAAAATACACAATTAGCCGGGCATGGTGGCACATGCCTGTAATCCCAGCTACTTGGGAGGCTGAGGCAGGAGAATTGCTTGAACCTGGGAGGCAGAGGTTGCAGTGAGCTGAGATCATGCCATTGCACTCCAGCCTGGGCGACAAGAGTGAAACTATGTCTCAAAAAAAAAAAGAAAAGAGATTCTCCTGTCTCAGCCTCTCAAATAGGTGGGACTCAGGCCTACAGGCACCTGCTGCCAGGCCTGGCTAATTTTTGTATTTTTAGTGGAGATGGGTTTTTGCCATGTTAGCCAGGCTGGTCTTGAACTCCTGACCTCAAGTGATCCACCTGCCTCAGCCTCCCAAGTGCTGAGATTACAGTTGTGAGCCACCATACTGGCCTCCCTGCAACATTCTTTATTGAGAAAGCTTAACATTGGAGCACTGTAAAGGAGAGAGTCATACACTTTCTTTTTCATTCATTCATTCATTCATTCATTTATTGAGACAGAGTTTTGCTGTTTCACCCACACTGGAGTGCAGTGGTATGATCTCTACTCACTGCAACCTCTGCCTCCCAGGTTCAAGAGATTCTCCTGCCTCATCTTCCCAAGTAGCTGGGATTACAGGTGTGTCATGCACCACCATGCCCCGCTAACTTTTGTATTTTTAGTAGAGATGGGATTTCACTATGTTGGCCAGGCTGGTCTTGAACTCCTGACCTCCAGTGATTCACCTGCCTTGGCCTCCAAAGTGCTGGGATTATAGGAGTGAGCCACCGCACCCGGTCGAGAGGTATACACTTTTGATGGAGCTTGTGCTTCCCTACTTGCCACAATCTATATTCTGTTCAATTTGCTTGCTTTTTTCTTTTTTGAGACGTAATTTCGCTCTTGTTGCTGAGGCTGGAGTGCGGTGGCATGATCTTAGCTCACCGTAACCTCTTCCTCCTGGGTTCAAGTGATTCTCCTACCTCAGCCTTCCTAATAGCTGGGATTACAGGCATGTGCCACCATGCCCAGCCAATTTTGTATTTTTAGTAGAGATGGGGTCTCTCCGTGTTGGTCAGGCTGGTCTCAAACTCCCGATCTCAAGTGATGCGCCCATCTAAAGTGCTGAGATTACAGACATGAGCCATCGTGCCCAGCCCAGTTTGTTTCCTTTTAAAAATTTTTGGCCGGGCGTGGTGGCTCATGCCTGTAATCCCAGCACTGTGGGAGGCCAAGGCGGGAGGATCACAAAGTCAGGAGATTGAGACCATCCTGGCTAACATGGCAAAACCCCCATCTCTACTAAAAATACAAAAAATTAGCAGGGTTTGGTGGCACAAGCCTGTAATCCCAGCTACTCAGGAGGCTGAGGCAGGAGAATTGCTTGAACTTGGGAGGCAGAGGTTGCAGTGAGCCGTGATTCCGCCACTGTACTCCAGCCTGGTGATGAAGCGAGACTCTGTCTCAAAAAAAAAAAAAAAAAAAGAAAGTAAGTAAAAATAAAAATTTTTTTAGGCTGGGTGCCATGGCTCATGCCTGTAATCCCAGTACTTTGGGAGGCTGAGGCGGGTAGATCACTTCAGGCCAAGAGTTTGAGACCAGCCTGACCAACATGGTGAAACCCTGTCTCTACTGAAAATACAAAAAAAATTAGCTGGGCGTGGTGGTAAGTCATCCCATCACAGTGGTTCAAATTGCTTGAACTTGGGAGGTGGAGGTTGCAGTGAGCCAGGATTGCACCAGTGCACTCCAGCCTAGGTGACAGAGCAAGACTGTCTCAAAAAATGTATATATTTTTAAATATATAAATTTTTTTTTTAGAGACTGAATATAGCTATGTTGCCCAGGCTTGGATTTAAACTCCTGGGCTGAAGTGATTCTCCAGTTCAGCCTCCTGAGTGTCTGGGACTGTAGATGCTTAGGATATAAGGCATAGCGTTTGGATGGGATATGGCTCTGCGCCACCACACCTGGGTCTTTTGTTTACTTATTTTACCTGCCTGTCCCCCTGGAGGCGTTTGATGTTGTATCCCCTAGTATGAGTCCTTGTGGCATACAAGCCCAAAGCTCAGCACCACAGTACCTCTGCTTAGTTTTTTGCATAGTTAACATCATTTGTAAAATCAATATTGAAAAGTTATATGTGCTTATAAGAAATTAGAGTACACAGAAGTGAGGACAGCAAAAAGTACAAGTGACTCCATCCAACAGCTCTCTTTTTTCACTTCCCGGCAACAGTACTGTGAATAGTATCTTTCGTATTCTTTTTCTGTGAATACACTTCTTAGTCCAACTGGGGATACTTACTTTTGGTAAGGCTGAGTGTCTGTACAGACATTGGGCCCCACATGTGTGCAAAGAGTGACATGGTAGATTAATAATCTTTGTAATTAAGGCCGGGCACAGTAGCTCACGCCTGTAATCCCAGCATTTTGGGAAGCTGAGGTGGAAGGATCATGAGGTCAGAAGATTGAGACCATCCTGGCTAACACGGTGATACCCTGTCTGTACTAAAAATATAAAAAATTAGCCAGGCGTGGTGGTGCATGCCTGTAGTACCAGTTACTCAGGAGGCTGAGGCAGGATAATTGCTGGAACCCGGGAGGCAGAGGTTGTAGTGAGCCAAGATCGCGCCACTGCGCTCCAGCCTGGGCGACAGAGTGAGACTCTTGTCTCAAAAAAAAAAAAAAGAAAAGAAAAATCTGTGTAATTAACAAAGGAAATAATTCATAAGGGAGAGTAGCATAAAGGAACTTTGTCCATTGTGGCAGAGCAGGTAATCAGGCGTGACGTTGGCACTGAGAGGGAGTACACTGGTAAGTGGCTCAAAGGTGAATGGGTATGGGGCAGGAGAGCTCCTGCTTGGACAGAACGGTCACTCTCGATGGTCCCCAAATAGCCTTCCCATTTATGAATTGAGTGATTGGGAAAAAGTAGTGCCGTGAAAGAATTGTGCAGATGAGGCTATTCGTGGTAGTGCAGGATGAGAGCTCTTAGCCCAGGGTCTGGATCAACGGGACAGACAGTGCATTTCTTAATCATTGATGACAGTTTAGAGATTGTGTATTTCTACATCTATAACATTGAGAGTCTGTGCCCTGGCACCCTGCACCTCACTCCCCGCCTGGACCACTGTGTATTCTTGCCTGGATGATGGCAACAGCCTCGTAAATAATTCCTGTTTCCACTTTTGTTGTTGTTGTTAATATAACTGTTTTATTGAGCTGTAACTCACATGCCTTATAATCCACCTGTGTAAAGTGTACAACTCAGCAAGTTTTAGTATATTTGTAGAGTTGTGTAGCTATTACTGCAATGTTAGAACACTTCATTCCCGTAAAAAGAAAGCCTATATACCATTATCTGCTTCAGCTCTTGCTCACTGCAGTGTTTTCTCTGACCAGTGGCCTGGGGGACCTTTTAAAACCGTAAATTAGCTCATGCCACTCTCCTGCTCATAACCTTCACATGATCCCCGCTGTGTATACAGCAACATCTAGAGTCCTTGCCCTGGCGACAAAACCCTGTGTTGTCTGCCCCCTATTTCCTCTTTCCTTGTCCTTTGTCTTCTCCCCCGTGATGAGAGCATTTCTGCTGCAGCCTTTGCAGGCTTCGTGAGTGCCAGGCCGCTTCCCACCTCTGGATCTTTGCTTTTGCAGTTCCATCTGCCTGGATTCCACTTCCTCATATGGGTGCATGGCAGTTACCTCTTGGCACTTAGCTAAACTGTCACCTCACCTCCCTGGCCACCCAATCTCCTGGAGCCACACCCCTTCCCCATCCACTCTCTGGCCCCTGGCCTTACCTTCCCCATCCACTCTCTGGCCCCTGGCCTTACCTTCCCCATCCACTCTCTGGCCCCTGGCCTTACCTTCCCCATCCACTCTCTCGCCCCTGGCCTTACCCTTCCCTATCCACTCTCTGGCCCCTGGCCTTATCCTTCCGCATCCACTCTCTCGCCCCTGGCCTTATTTTCTTGTGGGAAGTTGTTTACTGTCTCCCTCCACCGGGTTACAGGTGCCATGGGAGGAGGACCTGGTCTGTCTGGTTCACTATCTAATGCCCAGTTCCTAGGCGAGGGCTGGCCACTGTGTGAGCACTCAGGGCACACTTGGGAATGAATGAGTGACAAAAAGGAAGCTGCTGTGACTTGGCTTGTTGTTAATAAGTGTTCAGTAAATACTATTGACTTGAAACTCAAATAAATCCTGTATTAAAGGGTGCAAGTTACCTTCAGTGCAGGTAGAAAATGAATGAATGTGGTAACAATCAAGTTGGTTAAATGAGATGGGCTTTTGGCTCAGATAACACGAAGTTCTTATTTTATCCTGTGCCAAACACTCCAGTTTTATAATGAGATTGTGAGGAAGGAGAAGGCAAGGATTCTGTTCCAGTGATTGGTCCCAAAGGACCTAGAATCATACTTTGTACCAGGTGAGCACTTAATAAAGGAATGCTTACTATGATGAACTTAGCTGCAGGAACATTTAGTCCCATAGACAATATGTCTAGAATGTAAAAAACCACAAATCTTACCAAAAGAATATACAGGAAAAGTTGTCCCTACCTCTTCCTCCTGAAAGGAACTCGTCATGGAGACTGTGCACATGTAAGCATCTCCCTGCATGTATATCCTCTTGCTTTCATGCAAAGAATGGCATCCTACACACACCTTTTAGCCCCTTGCTTTTCAGTTTTGTGTATTTGCAGATTGGGTCATTTTGTGCGCACAGCTCTATTCTGTTGGTTGTTTGTTTCTTCCTGCCTCAGGCTTATTTGTACAAAGAGCACAGGAAGACACCAGCCCCATGTGGACGGCAGCCCAGAGGTCATACTGATCCATCTGTCCTGTTGGCAGACAAAGATCTCCACTCTGAAGCCTTTTAGGGACCTGGGCGCTTTTTTTTTTTTTTTTTTTTTTTTTGAGATGGAGTCACTCTGCCCCCCAGCCTGGAGTATAATGGCAAGATCTCGGCTCACTGCAGCCTCCACTTCCCGGGTTCGAGCATTTCTCTGCCTCGGCCTCCCGAGTAGCTGGGATTACAGGCACCCGCCACCACACCTGGCTAATTTTTGTATTTTTAGTAGAGACGGATTTCACCATCTTGGCCAGGGGCCTAGGCACGTTTGAGAGCCTGAGCTGGAACTGAAGCTGGAGCTGCAGTCTGGGCCTTGGTTTGATCCTTGGCTTTGGCCAGCACGGCCTGAGACCCTTAACAATGCGGGCACGAGCACGCATCTCAAGCTTGGAGTGGGTAGTGTGGGCAGGTGGATCAAGGTTGTTGCTGACACCCTTTGAGATCTTGGGCTCAACCTCTTTGGGCTTTGGAAGGGTCTCCATAACCTCGGCATGTGCTCTCACGGCCTTGATGGTGTTGGCCTGCATCTTCTTCATGCCCTTTTGTTGTGCTTCCTTTTTTTTTTTTTTGAGACAGAGTTTCGCTCTTGTTACCCAGGCTGGAGTGTAATGGCGCGATCTCGGCTCACCACAACCTCCGCCTCCTGGGTTCAGGCAATTCTCCTGCCTCAGCCTCCTGAGTAGCTGGGATTACAGGCACACGCCACCATGCCCAGCTGAATTTTTGTATTTTTAGTAGAGACGGGGTTTCACCATGTTGACCAGGATGGTCTCGATCTCTTGACCTCGTGATCCACCTGCCTCGGCCTCCCAAAGTGTTGGGATTACAGGCTTGAGCCACCGCGCCCGGCCTTGTTGTGCTTCTTGGCAAACTGCATGTTCCTCAGGAACTTGGGGTCCACCCACTTAAGAAATTTGTATCTTTGGACAGGCGTGGTGGCTCATGCCTGTAATCCCAGCACTTTGGGAGGCCGAGGCAGACGGACTACGAGGTCAAGAGATGGAGACCATCGCGGCCAACATGGGGAATCCCCGTCTCTACTAAAAATACAAAAGTAGCTGGGTGTGGTGATGCGCACCTGTAGTCCCAGCTACGCGGGAGGCTGAGGCAGGAGGATCGCTTGAACCCGGGATGCGGAGGTTGTAGGGAGTTAAGATCGTGCCACTTCACTCCAGCCTGGCAACAGAATGAGACTCCATCAGAAAGAGAGAAAGAGAGAGAGAGAGAGGGAGGGAGGGAGGGAAGGAAGGAGGAAGGAAGAAGGGAAGGAAGGAAGGAGGGAAGGAAGGAAGGAAGTTTGTATCTTTGTGAGTGGGATTTTTTTAAAAAATTTCTTTTAAAAACAAAAACCCCAATGGGATACATGTGGACTGGGATTTCTTGATGCCATTTCTGTTCCATTTTCGGGACTGTTTGTACGTGGTTATATGTGGACTTGGACATGTCTGCACCGTAACCTGCGGCTCCCGAAGTGCCTGGAACTGGAAGAGGATCTTATTCTCTAGAGGCTGTTAGCAATTTCATTTTCTGGTTTATCCCTGTTTATTTAACCAGCCTCCCTTTGATGAACAGTGTTATGGTCTGAATGTATCCCTTTCCCCTAAATGCATATATTGGAATTCTAACCCCCAATGTGATAGTTTTATAAAGTGGGGCATTTAGGAGGTGATTGGGTCATGAAGGCAGAGAATCCTCATGAATTCCCTTAAAAAAGAGGCATGAGGGGCTGGGTGCGGTGGCTCACACCTATAATCCCAACACTTTGGAAGATGAAGCTGGCAGATCACTTGAGCCCAGGAATTTGAGACCAGCCTGGGCTACATGGTAAAACCCCGTCTCTACAAAAAACATACAAAAATTAGCCAGGTGTGGTTGTGCATGCCTGTAGTCCCAGCTATGTGGGAGGCTGAGAGTGGGAGGATTGCTTGAGCTTGGAAGGTTGAGGCTGCAACAAGCTGAGATCATGCCACTGCACTCCATCCTGGGCAACAGAGTGAGACCCCATCTCAAAGAAAAAAACCCCATCTCAAGGGGCCAGGCATGGTGGCATAACTTGTAATCCTGGCACTTTGGGAGGCAAAAGTGGGAGGACAGCTTGAGGCCAGGTGTTTGAGTCTAGCCTGGACACCACAGTGAGACCCCCCAACTCTACAAAATATTAAAAAACTAGCCAGGTATGGTGACACATGCCTTTAGTCCCATATACTTGGGAAGCTAAGGTAAGAGGATTGCTTGAGCCCAGGAGTTTGAGGCTGCAGTGAGCTGTGATTGTACCACTGTACTCTAGCCTGGGTAACAGAGTGAAACCCTGACTTAAGAAAAAAAAAAAAAAAGGCATGAGGAATGGGCCTCACCAGATACTGAATCTACTAGTGCCTCGATCTTGGACTTTGCAGCTACCAGAACTACCAGCAATACATTTCCATTGTTTGTAAATTACATAGCGTAAGATATTTTGTTACAGCAGCAGGAAGAGACTGAGACAGATGGTCAAGTTTGTTTCCAGTCTCTTGCTCCTACAGTGCAGAGTGTCTTGTACTTTGTGTGTAGGCACAGAGGTCATAGGCTAAGTGATGAATAGTGTAACCGGATAGCTTGATGTGTGGGAACTTCTGCTAAAACAAAACAGAACAAAAAATTTGTATAAACAGTCAACCTGACAGTTTGTGATTCCCTTAAATTCATTTTTCGTCATTCATTAGAACCATACAACTATGAAAATCAGTCATTACTGGACAATTTAGGATAGGGAGAGAATTACTGGCTCACAGAGGAGTCAGTCTTTACCATCCAGGAAGGTTTCTGCAAATCCAGTGATGTGCTTTCTGTCCAATGAATCTTCCCTCCCTCCTCCCGTCCTTCCCCTTTTTCTCCCATCCCTTTCCTCTCCCCCTCCTCCTTTGCTTCCTCCATTCATGCAAAGTGTGTTCGGTGAGTGTCCACTGATGGCCAGCATGGGAGATTTGCACTCAGGAACAGGAGTGGGGAGAGCGGTTGGACTCCTTGAGGCTTCTGTGTGTGTCTCTGGCTTTTGGACAACTTAGAAAGGGGCCAACAAGAATGAGTTACTAGAAGTGAAACCGCTTAGCAGAGCCACACTCCAACGTGAGCGCGGGTTTACTGGAATGAGGATGCTATTTTTAAGAAACAGCATTGTGTTTCATCATGGAAATTTTTGAGCCTCTGAGCAGGCAGCCTGCCGGCTCATTCATCTTTAAGGTCCTGAGGCACAGAGACTGTTTGTTCAGCTCTGTACCCCAGCACCCCCTAGCACCTGCCCTGTGGGAGGAAGGGAAGAAGAAAGGTCTGCGGTGGACAAGTAACATGTGAGTTGCTGCCACAGCTGGTTGGTTTCACCTCACCTGGTGACATCCAGGGGTCTGGCAGGGCTGGGACCTTGCCCCAGCCTGTGAGTGCAGGGTCAGTGAGGTGAGCAGTCTAGCCAGGGACGTTTTTGTAGCTGTTTTTCAGGAGCTTGTACTTTTAAAAATGCCTTATTTAATAAAGCTCTCCTGAAGGACACGCTACCCTTTTTGGGGTCCTCAGAGTAGCTTTGTTTTGCCAAAGCAGCCCAGATTCCGAGGTGTTCCTTTTCATCCTGGGAGGGTGACCTGGGAGTGGGGTGCTGATATTGGCACCAGTGAGTTGCCCTCTTGGGAAAACCAGGTTGGGGGTGCCCTTGGGGTTGCTCTGCCGACAGCTGGTGTGCTGGCTTCTCTCCAGGTTATATGGCCCTCTGAGACATCATCTTTGTGCCTTGCTCCTCTCTTGTGTTGCTGAAAAGGAAAGCCGGGGGAGGAGAGGAGATTCCCCCGCCCCCTCTTTTCCTTTATATGGCAATCTTGGTATAACCAGCAGCTGTGACAGCGTGGGGTGGGGAAGAGACGCTAGGCTTTGGAATAAGGCTGATACAGCTCAAGGCCAGACCCAGCTGTTTCTTACGTCTCTGAAACCTTGGGTGCTTTAGCTCTTCCAAGTTTCTATCTTTTTTTGTTTTTTGAGACAGTCTCCCTCTGTCACCCAGGCTGGAGTGCAGTGGCACGATCTCAGCTCACTGCAACTTCTGCCTCCCGGGTTCAAGCGACTCTCCTGCCTCAGCCTCCTGAGTAGCTGGGATTACAGGTATATGCCACCACACCCAGCTAATTTTTTTTTTTTTTTTTTTTTTGAGACAGAGTTTCACTCATGTTACCCAGGCTGGAGTGCAATGGCACGATCTCGGCTCACCGCAACCTCCACGTCCTGGGTTCAGGCAATTCTCCTGCCTCAGCCTCTTGAGTAGCTGGGATTACAGGCACGCGCCACCATGCCCAGCTAATGTTTTGTATTTTTAGTAGAGACGGGGTTTCACCATGTTGACCAGGATGGTCTCGATCTGTTGACCTCGTGGTCCACCCGCCTTGGCCTCCCAAAGTGCTGGGATTACAGGCTTGAGCCACCGCGCCCGGCCACAGCTAATTTTTTTTGTATTTTTAGTAGAGATGGGTTTTCACCATGTTGGTCAGGCTTGTCTCGAACTCCTGACCACGTGATTTGTCCTTCCTGGCCTCCCAAAGTGCTGTAATTACAGGTGTGAGCCACCATGCTGGCCTTCACTTTTTTTTTTTGTTTTTGAGCTGGAGTCTCCCTCCATCACACAGGCTGGAGCGCAGTGGCATGGTCTTGGCCCACTGCAACCTTTGCCTCCAGGTTCAAACGATTCTCCTGCCTCAGCCTCCTGAGTAGCTGGGATTATAGGTATGTGTCATCACACCCAGCTAATTTTTGTATTTTTAGTGGAAACAAAGTTTTACCATGTTGGTAAGGCTGGTCTTAAACTCTTGATCTCAGGTGATCTGCCCGCCTTGGACTCCCAAAGTGCTGGGATTACAGGCATGAGCCTGCGCGCCTGGCCCAAGTTTCTCTCTCATCTATGAAATGTAGATGTAATAATAGTACTTATTGTGATATATTTATTTTCTTAAATCCTTTTATTCTAAAATAAAGCCTATCTTAAAAAAATTAATTTTTAACAGAGATGAGAGTCTCACTTTGTTGCCCAGGCTGAATGGCTTGAACCTGGGAGGTGGAGGTTGTGGTGAGCCGACGTCATGCCATTGCACTTCAGCCTGGGCAACAGGAGTGAAACTCCATCTCAAAAAACAAACAAAAAACCATATCCCTGTTGTTTAACAATGCATGGCTGTAAATCATTTGGGACTGGGGACAAAGCATCTTTTTAAAAAAATTTTTTTTTCCTCTGCTTTTATTTTAGGTTTAGGTGGTACATGTCCAGGTTGGTTACATAGGTAAATTGGGTTTCACTGGGGCTTAGTGTATGAATGATCCTGTCATTCACGTAGTGAGCATAGTGCCCAATAACTAGCCTTCCAATCCATGCCCTCCTCAAATGTCCTTCTTCAAGTGGTCCCCGGTGTCTGTTGTTCCCATCCTTGTGTCCATGTGCTCTCAGTGTTCAGCTCCCACTTATAAGTGAGAACATGCAGTATTTGGTTTTCTGTTCCTACATCAGTTCATTTAAGATAATGGCCTCCAGCTGTATCCAAGTTGCTACAAAGGACATGATTTCATTCTTTTTTTATGGCTGCATCATATTCCATGGTGTATATGAACCACATTTTCTTTATCCAGTCCACCGTTGGTGGACATCTTGGTGACAAAGCGTCTTTTGTTTGGACCACAGCTTCTTGGGAGTTTCTGCTCTGTTTTCCTGTTTCATTGAAAGATGAAGCCCCCCAAGTATGGCCGTGGTCCTGAGCCAGAGAAGATGCTTTGGAGAAAAGCATTCAGAGAAGAGTGGGCAGACATGAGCACAGCCTCAAAGTGTGGGCGTGGCCTTGATGTGTGGGTCTGTCTTTCCCACAGGTGCTGCGAGTGGCTGAGATGCTGCGGGGGAGGGGAGCCCAGGCCCCGCACTGTCTGGTTGGGGCATCCCGAGAAGAGGGACCAGAGGTATCCTCGAAATGTCATCAACAATCAGAAGTACAATTTCTTCACCTTTCTTCCTGGGGTACGTGCAGGCAGGGACCACATTTTTTTCCATGGCAAATACATGTGTTGGTACAGTCTTTTTTTTTTTTAGACGGAGTCTCACTCCAGGTTGGAGTGCAGTGGCGCGATCTTGGCTCACTGCAACCTCTGCCTCCTGCATAGTGGGGTTGCAGGCGCCATGCCTGGCTGCTTTTTTTTTTTTTTTTTTTTGAAAGACAGTTTTACTCTTGTTGCCTAGCCTGGAGTACAATGGCATGATTTTGGCTAACTGAAACTTCTACCTCTTGGGCTCAAGCAATTCTGCTGCCTCAGCTACCCTGCCCCAAGTAGCTGTGATTACAGGAATCTGCTACCATGCCCAGCTAATTTTGTGTTTTTAGTAGAGACAGGCTTTTTCCATGTTGGTCAGGCTGGTCTCGAACTCCTGACCTGAGGTCATACACCCGCCTCGGCCTCCCAAAGTGCTGGGATTACAGGCTCAAGCCACCGCACCCAGCCTAATTTTTGTATTTTTAGTAGAGATGAGATTCCACTATGTTGGCCAGGTTGGTCTTGAACTCCTGACATCAGGTGATCCACCCACCTTGGCCTCCCAAAGTGGGGGGATTACAGGCATGAGCATCTCCACCAGCTGGTACAGTCTTAAAAGACTGAATTCCCTGTGGCAGATGTTGGTGACTCTTCTGTACCCCTTTAGCCCCTGGTTGTCAATCTTCCCTGGGCTCAGCACTGGGTGGTGGTGGCATTGGGGGTGAGGTGGGGTGGGGTGCAGGGGGTACTTTCTGCAAGGCTGTGTGACCCCACCTGCTCAGTTAGAGTAACTTCACATGTATTTGCTGTGCTGAGCCTAAGAGTGAAAAAGACATGCTGGGAACCTAGCATTATGACCAAACCAGCAGAAAAGAATCTCAGCAGTGCCTGAATTTCCCCCATCATGACACATTAGTCAGTATGGGCGAGTTGGGAGATAAAAGCTTAGAGGGGAAAAAATAAAGATATATTTTATCCTCCCCATCTCTAGAGAGAATTTTCATTAATATTTTTGCAATAATAAATGTTTCTGGTGGCTTAGCGCTTCCACATTAACTTACACAAATCCGTGGACATGTACTCCGCAACCCCCCCCAACATGCACATACATTCAGTATCTATTTTTAGCTTCCAAACACACACCAGTTGACTTTGAGAATCGGCAGTAGCAGTCAGCTCCAGTGCAAAAAGGAACACAATGGCAGCGTTAGGTATTGAGTGACAGCACAGATGCAGAAGTCTGCTAAACAGTGTAGTTCAAGGTCAATTTGAATTTTTTTTTTTTTTTTTTAGAGACCAGATTTCACTTTCTTGCCCAGGCTGGAGTGCAGTGGCATGGTCAGAGCTTATTGCATCCTCAGCCTCTTGGGCTCAAGTGAGGCTTCTCTTCAGCCTCCCAGGCAGCAATTTGAATAAGGGAGGAATAGGTTTATTTTCATTCGTGGAAAGTCAGATGCAGACTAGGCCACACTCCTCCATCTTCTGGCCGTGCCACCTGGATTATGTTGCCACCAGAGTCACCATGGTGGTGCAAGAGGCACCAATGGCTCTTAACTGTCCTAGCCTCGAAGAGACACAGTACTTCTATTCATTATCTATTGACCCAGACTAGTCATGTGGCATCAGTCTCACTCCTGGGCGCATGCCAGCGGTCAGAACCATGCTAGTACCCAGCTGCTCCCCAGGGGAGGATTCAACTATATAATTTTACAGAGTTAAGGTCATATTGTGGACATAACTTTTAAAAATTATTTTGTATTTTATTTTTTGAGATAGGGTTTCACTTTTTATTTTTTGAGATGGGGCACTCACTGTCATCCAGGCAGGAGTGCAGTGACATGATCTCAGCTCACTTCTGCCTCTGCCTCCTGGACTCAATTGATCCTCCCGCTTCAGCCTCCTGAGTAGCGGGGACTACAGGTGCATGCCACCATGCTTGGCTAATTTTTGTAGCGATGGAGTTTCACCATGTTGCCAACGCTGGTCTCGAACTCCTGAACTCAAGCAACCCGCCCACCTCAGCCTCACAAAGTGCTGGGAGTACAGTCCTGTACCACTGTGTCTGGCATGTTGCAGACATAACTTTTTTGTCTTTCTTTTTGGATTCAACCTTATAGCATAAGCATTTCCCACCAAAACTTCCTCTTAAACACTATCTTGAGTGGTCTATTGCACTTACAAAGTATATAGTCTAAGAAATAACACAGTCAGGATGCAGTGGCTCAGGTCTGTAATCCCAACACTTGGGGAGGCTGAGGTGGGAGGACTGCTTGAGCCCAGGAGTTGAAGACAATCCTGGGCAACGTAGAAAGACCCTGTCTCTACAAATAACAAAAAATTTAGCTGGGCATGGTGGTGCATGCTTGTGGTTTCAGCTACTTGGGAGGCTGCGGCAGGATTGCCTGAGCCCAGGAGTTCACGGCTGCAGTGAGTTGTCATCATGCCCCTGGATTGCAGCCTGGATGACAGAGTGAGACTCTGTCTCAAAAAACCAAACCAAACCAAGCCCAAAAACACACATAACATAGTTGATGCCTCTGTGTGCCCCTCCATGTTAGATTTTACCCCCTCCCCAGGAAGTAACTACTCTTCTGAATTTGGTGTTTGCAGTTTTCATGTGTATTATTATTTACTCTTTCTTTTACAAATGATACTTTTATTACCCATGTGTGTTTTTCTAAACAGCATATGGAAGTGTTTAAGCTTTATGTGAAAGGTATTATGTACATTGTATTCTTGTGCAGGAATTTTTTTTTTTTTTTTTGAAGACAGAGTTTCCCTCTTATTGCCTGGGCTGCAGTGCAATGGTGTGATCTTGGCTCACTGCAACCTCCACCTTTTAGGTTTAAGCGATTCTCCTGCCTCAACCTCCCAAGTAGCTGGGATTACAGGTGCCTGCCACCACGCCCGGCTAATTTTTTTACCTTTAGTACAGACAGGGTTTCGCCATGTTGGTCAGGCTGGTCTTAAACTCCTGACCTGAGGTGATCTGCCTGCCTCAGCCTCCCAAAGTGCTGGGATTATAGGCGTGAGCCACCACGCCCAGCCACAGTATGTTTTTAAAATACTATTCATTTCCCAGCTGGCTGTGGGGGCTCATGCCTGTAATCCCAGCGCTTTGGGAGGCCGAGGCGGGCAGATCTCGAGGTCAGGAGTTCAAGACCAGACTGGCCAACATGGTGAAACCCCATCCTTACTAAAAAATACAAAAATAAGCTGGGCATGGTGGCTCGTGCCTGTAATCCCAGCCACTTGGGAGGCTGAGGTAGGAGAATTGCTTGAACCGGGATCCGGGAGGCGGAGGTTGCAGTGAGCCTTGATCGCATCAGTGCACTCCAGCCTGGGCTACAGAGGAAGACTCCATTTCAACAAAAAACAAAACATTGTTCATTTTCCTCCAGATGTTCCAGATCTCATCAGACAAGCCCTGAGTGTCTCTTCTCTGTTTCTCTCCATTCCAGGTGCTGTTCAACCAGTTCAAATACTTTTTCAACCTCTATTTCTTACTTCTTGCCTGCTCTCAGTTTGTGCCTGAAATGAGACTTGGCGCCCTCTACACCTACTGGGTTCCCCTGGTGAGTTAATCGGCATTGTTTGTTCAGTAACCCTAGAGCCTTGGAAACAGAAAGTTCTTTGTTTCTCTGACTTAGGCATCTGTAATGGGACGGTGGCCTTGTAAGGGAAAGGATGCCCTTAGGCCAACACACTGGGAGTCCCTGAGACTTTAGTGTTGAAGCTCCATTTCATACACCACCTGGATCAAACTATAGCAAAGCCTGTGCCATTCATTCATTCAGTCAGCGGTTGGGTCTTGCATGACCTCAGCAAGGATTTATTGCATGCTTATTATATATGTGCTAGTCTAGACTCTGGGAACACTGTGGCAAATGAGAAAGACAAATCCCCTGTCCTCATGGGTTGTATCACAGGTTGAGCATCCCAGATCCAAAATTCCAAATGCTCTAAAATCTAGCCGGCCATGGTGGCTCATGCCTATAGTCCCAGCATTTTGGGAAGCCGAGGCAGGCAGACTGCTTGAGGCCAGGAGTTCAAGACCAGCCTGGGCAACATGGTGAAACCCCATCTCTACTAAAAATTACCTGGGTGTGGTGGCATGCGTCTGTAGTCCCAGCTACTTGGGAGACTGAGGCACCAGAATCACTTGAACCTGGGAGGCGGGGGTTGCAGTGAGTTGAGATTGTGCCACTGCACTCCAGCCTGGGTGACGGAGCCAGATGTGTCTCAAAACAAAAACAAACAAAAAATTCCAAACTAATAAAAATAATGCTCCAGAATCTAAAACCTTTTGAGCACTATTTTCAGATTTGAGATGCTCAGCTGGTAAGGATGGTGCAGATGTTCCCCACTCTGAAAACATCTGCAATCTCAAACAGTTCAGTTCCCAAGCATTTTGGATCAGGGACGCCCAAGTTGTATTTGGATTGTTTTCCAAGCTCACATTTTCTTTGTGTCTAATGTATTTGAGTATTTGAGTGTGAGGAGTTGGAAAAGTAGCAGAATCTGTGCTGCTGTGCACATGATGTGTAGCAGAACCGAGAAGCCCCCTCTGCTCCTTCTCTGGCCTCCTTTTCTTTCTTCCCTTGCTTTGGCAGAGGGTGGTTGAGTACCTGCTGTGTGCCAGGCCGTGTGCCAAGTTCTGGGGGTGCAGCCATGAACAGAGCAGACAAACATTTCTGCCCTGTGAGGCTTACATCCAGAGGGGTTAGACAATAAGTCAATAAATGAAATTGTTACAAATCATGCAAAGTGCTCTGATAGTAACAGAATAAAGTCATAGGACGGATGGGGTATCCCAGGTACGTTTAGTATTTTTTGCACAAATGAGGGTGAAGGGTAGGAGATGTGGAGAGGCAACCTTAGCCCGTGTGGCTATGAAAGGCCTCCTGAGGAATGATGGAAAGTAGAATATTCCAGCGGGCAGCAGTGCAAAGGCCCTGCAGCAGACATGTTCTTTGCGCATTTGAGAAACAGAAAGAGGTCCAGTGTCACTGAGCTGTGGAGAGGACAGAGCTGATACCCTTTTTCTCCAAATAGAGATACTATGAAATGCAGTTGCTGTTTATATTCTCACCAGGTGGGACCCAGGGGAACACTCAGATTTTCTGTTCATAAATCTTATTAATATTTTTATTTTTAATTAAATAATTTGCTTTTAGGCCGGGTGCGGTGGCTCACGCCTGTAATCCCAGCACTTTGGTTGGCTGAGGCGGGCGGATCACGAGGTCAGGAGATTGAGACCATCCTGGCCAACATAATGAAACCCCATCTCTACTAAAACCACAAAAATTAGCTGGGCATGGTGGTGCATGCCTGTATTCCTAGCTACTCGGGAGGCGGAAGCAGGAGAATTGCTTGAACCCAGGAGGCGGAGGTTGCAGTGAGCCACTGTACTCCAGCCTGGCAACAGCAAAACTCCATCTCAAAATAGAAAAAAAAAAAAAAGAAACAGAAACAATATACCTTTTTGCTGTTGGCAGCAGGTGAGGGATTATGAGGATTTGGTGCAGAGGTGCTTGTGGAATGGAGGAAGCCAGATGCTCAGGGGCCTGGGAGTGGGCGTGCCTACGCTGTACGTGCCATGTTATCAGGCAAGTGATGCCAGCAGCTCTCGCCCTGCAAAGAAGAAGGGGATTATTTCTTCTACGCAAACAGTGCAGGTGCTTTTGGAATGACAAGAATAGTTCTGTCCTGCTCTGAGTCATTTTGGGGTGAAGTAGGATCCTGGGAGCTAGAGGGGCCTTTCATCCAAGCATCCTGCCCCTTTGATAACAGACATTCCTGCCTGTATCAGGTGGCATGCTGAACCAAGTGCCAGGTGGTGCCTGCGCTTTTAAGCACTGATATTGTGATCATCAAGAAACAATTTTTTTTTTTTTTTTCTGAGATGGAGTCTCGCTCTGTTGCGCAGGCTGGAGTGCAGTGGCACATCTCAGCTCACTGTAGCCTTCACCTCCTCGGTTCAAGCGATTCTCATGCCTCAGCCTCCTGAGTAACTGGGATTACAGGTACCTACCACCACGCCTGGCTAATTTTTGTATTTTTAGTAGAGACAAGGTTTCACCATGGTGGCCAGGCTGCTCTCAAACTCCTGACCTCAAGTGATCCCCCCACCTTGACTTCCCAAAGTGCTGGGATTATAGGCATAAGCCACTGCACCAGGCCTTAGAAACTGTTGCCTTTACCTTATAAACAAATGCTCTAGAGCTGGACTGATAGAATTAAGCCCTGGGAGGATGAGAAGGTCCTGTCAGCTACTCTTTCCTAGTCAGCTACAAACCGGGACCAGGAGTTGTCAGACCCAAGAGTTACAAACTCTGTAGTTCTATGTGAAATACTCTAACATCATTTTAGTTTATTAGTTCCATAACTGTTCATTATATACGAATATAAAATCAAACCATAAGTTACCTTAACAAAGCTAGTCTACAATGTATATAAAATATCGTTTATTGTATTGCCTTTTATTGATTATCTTTTTAAAGTGTAGTTATTTGAAAGGTAATGCATTCACATGACTCAAGAAATATACAGATGTCCCTTGTGAAGAATCTACTTCCATCCAATTTTGCCTTCTAAATAATTTCATTTCTCCTTCCCTCCAGAGTTGCTTTATGAACAAACAAGCATGGTGAATAAAAACTCTTACAACTTTCTTTCTGTTGATTGATTGATAGTCTCACTCACTCTGTTGTCCAGGCTGGAGTACAGTGGCATGATCTGGGCTCACTGCAACCTCTGCCTTTTGGGCTCAAGTGATTCTCCTGCCTCAGTCTCCCAAGTAGCTGGGAGTGTGCCACCATACCCAGCTAATTTTGTTTTTTTTTGAGATGGAATCTTGCTTTGTCTCCCAGATTGGAGTGCAGTGGTGAGATCTCAGCTCACTGCAACCTCCACTTCCCGGGTTCAAGCAGTTCTTTGTCTCAGCCTCCCAAGTAGCTGGGATTACAGGCACCCGCCACCATGTCAGGCAATTTTTGTATTTTTAGTAGAAACGAGGTTTTACCATATTGGCGAGCCTGATCCTTAACTCCTGACCTCATGATCCACCAGTCTTGGCCTCCCAAAATGCTGGGATTAAAGGTGTGAGTGACCGCACCTGACCTAATTTTTGTATTTTTAGTAGAGACGGGGTTTCACCATTTTTGGCCAGACTGGTCTTGAACTCCTGACCTTAAGTGATCCTCCCCACCCTTGGCCTCCCAAAGTACTGGGATTATAGGCGTGAGCCACTGCACCCAGCCCATGTTTCTTCTTAGGAAAAAAACAAGATATACATAGTTATGAATCATTTAAAAAATTTTTAGTATATTTTACTCTTGATTTTTAAATATCAACAAAATTCATTAAAAAAACTTTAAAGCAGCATGTGAATTGGATCCACCCTTTTCCTGGTGATCAGGCTCTCTCTTGGCCTCTCTGCTCTAGTTGAAGGTGAGGGACTTTCCTATTACCTCGCCCCTATGTTTCTGGGCTGTGGAGGCCCCTCCCAGGCCCCCAGCAAGGAATGCTCAAGACCCCATCTCTCAAGCCACATCGCTTTCTTTTTTTTTGAGATGGAATCTTGCTCTGTCACCCAGGCTGGGGTATAGGGGTGTGATCTCAGCTCACTGCAACCTTTGCCTCCCAGGCTCAAGCGAGTCTCCTGCCTCAGCCTCCCGAATAGCTGGGATTACAGATGTGTGCCACCACACATGGCTAATTTTTGTATTTTTAGAGATGGGGTTTCGTCCTGTTGGTCAGGCTGATCTCGAACTCCTGGCCTCATGTGATCCACTCACTTTGGCCTCTCAAAGTGTTGCATTACAGGCATGAGCCATGGTGCCTGGCCTGCCTTTTATTCTTTTAAGTGTTTTTAATCTTACTGTGCCAGGACTGCTATCTTAAGTCACCCCAGTGCCTTTCTGGAAGTGAGTGAGTTACAGGAAATAAAATACATGAAATGTGCATTTAGGGTGTTTGGAACCCTTAAGAACAAAGTTGTTTCTTCCTTCCTCGGGAGGCCAGACTGGTACTTGGGGTTGTGAATGTAGATCAAATTGTTAATGTGAGTTTATTGCACATGCCATTCTGTTTCCCTTACTAGTGTTGTTCATATCAGCAGTGGTGATGGCAAACTCCAGCGCCAGCCAGTGAGGGGAGGCAGGTGGCTAGAGTGAGTGGTGGGGACCGGGATGACCTGGAAGCCTCACACTCTTCTAAAGGGGGCCCGGCCCTCAGTTCCAGTCGGTGTCTCCTTGCTAAAATGATGCCCTGAGGCTGGACCTGTAACTCCCAACGCTCTGGGCTTGCCTCTGTAATCCCAGCACTTTGGGATACTGAGGTGGGAGGATGGCTCAAGGTTGGGGGTTTGAGATCACCCTGGGCAATGTGGTGAGACCTCATCTCTACTGAAGATAAAAATCAAAGTTAGTCAGGTATAGTGGTGTATGTTTCTTGGGATGTTGAGGCAGGAGGATCACTTCAGCCAGGAGTTTGAGGCTGTAATAGGCTATGATCACGCCACTGCACTCCAGCCTGGGCGACAGAGCAAGACCTTGTCTCTCAAAAAACAAAAATAAAAAAACACAAACCAAATAAAATAATGCTCTGATTTTCCAAAAGAAACCTGAAGTCCTGACTCAATATAGGCCATAGTAATTATTATTATTATTAGTTTTTGAGTCTTGCTCTGTCACCCAGGCTGGAGTGCGGTGGTATGATTTTGGCTCGCAGCAACCTCTGCCTCCTGGGTTCAAGCAATTCTCCTGTCTCAGCCTCCCAAGTAGCTGGGATTACTGGCATGCACCACCATGCCCGGCTAAGTTTTGCATTTTCAGTGGAGATGGTTCCACCATGTTGTCCAGGCTGGTCTTGAAGTCATGACCTTGAGATCTGCCCACCTCAGCCTCCCAAAGTGCTGGGATTATAGGCGTGAGCCAGCATACCCCACAATTACTATTTTTTTAAAATTTGTTTCCACTGAAGCCTTCTCGGCCTCTACCCCCACACTCTGATGTCTCCTAACTGACTGGCCTGTTTTCCCTTGACTGTAGCTCAGGACAGAAGCCAGGCAGTTAACAGCTTGCCTCTAGGTTTTGGCACCTCCAGGAGTCTGGTAGTTTCCAGGTTGGAGGCCCATTTATAGTCAGCTTTTCCTGTGATGGCTAAGTTGGGGGATATTTGTCTTAGATTTTTGCCTCTCTTTCCAGGAACTACAGGAAAAAGGGTTTGGGGTGAAAAACTAATTAGACAGCATCTACTTCTAGGTGACCATAGCTGATTTCCCTTAATAGATTTTTTTTTTTTTTTTTTTTTTTGAGATACAGTTTTGCTCTTGTTGCCCAGGATGGAGTGTAATGGCGTGATCTTGGCTCACTGTAACCTCCTCCTCGTGGGTTCAAGTGATTCTCTTGCCTCAGCCTCCCAGGTAGCTGGGATTACAGGTGCCCAAGATCACGTTCGGCTATATTTTTTTATTTTTGGTAGAGATGGGGTTTCACCATGTTGGCCAGGCTATTCTCAAACTCCTGACCTCAGGTGATCCACCCG
This sequence comes from Sapajus apella, assembly GCF_009761245.1. Classification (NCBI taxonomy): domain Eukaryota; kingdom Metazoa; phylum Chordata; class Mammalia; order Primates; family Cebidae; genus Sapajus; species Sapajus apella. The sequence continues at coordinate 4,161,872 of NW_022437032.1, forward strand.
CCTCAACCTCCCAAAGTTCTGGGATTATGAGCATGCGCCACCGTACCTGGCCACCCTTAATGGATTTTTATGTAAAGAGTCAATTTTCAGTTCTTGGCTAGAACACATTTTGAAATGTCTTCTGACCATTCTGAAAGTCGCCTCATTTCAAACGCAGCTCCTAAGTGCAGTGGTTCTGAATGAGGGCTGTGGAGCCAAGTGGTTTGGGTTTAGCGCCTTTCTTTCTTTCTTTTTTTGAGTCAGAGTCTTGCTCTGTCATTTAGGCTGGAGTGCAGTGGCAAGATCTCAGCTCACTACAACCTCTGCTTTCCAGGTTCATGCAATTCTCTTGCCTCAGCCTTTTGAGTAGCTGGGATTACAGGTGGCCGCTACACCCGGCTCATTTTTGTATTTTTAGTAAAGATGGGTTTCACCATGTTGGCCAGGCTGGTCTCGAACTCTTGACCTCAGGTGACCCTCCCACCTCGGCCGCCCAAAATGCTGGATTACAGGTGTGAGCCACTGCACCCGACTGGGTTTAGCTCTTAACTGCACTTTGGGAAGTCATGTAATTTGAACACAGCCTACTTTTCTGAGCCTCAGTTTTGTCATCTCTAAAAAGGGACGATCCTTTCTACTGCCTTGGTTTATTGGGAGGTTTAGATGAATTACTGCAAGTAAAATGCTTCATGTGGCTATACAGAAGTCTCAGGAAATGTTCTCATTTTCATTTTTAAATTCTGCCACTAATGACATGTTTTTCATTGTTCAGATTACATTTTAGCCTCTTTTTTTTTTTTTTTTTTTTTTTTCTCTCAAGACAAGGTCTCATCCTGTTGCCCAGGCTGGAGTGCAGTAGTTTGATCTCGGCTTATTGCGACCTCTGCCTCCTGGGCTCAGACAGTCCTCCTGCCTCAGCCTCCTCAGTAGCTGGGACCACAACAGGAGCCACCATGCCTGGCTCATTCACCCCCTGCCCCCAGATTTCAGGTTTCTATTTTCTTTTGTAGAAACTGGCTAATTCTTTTTATAGTTTTTGCAAAGTTGGGGTCTCCCTATGTTGCCCAGGCTGGTCTTGAAGTCCTGGGCTCAATTGATCTTCCTGCCTCAGCCTCCCCCAATGCTGGGATTATAGGTGTGAGCCACAACACCCAGCCACGTTTTAGCTTTTAATAATTTTTTTCTTGGTACTAATATATTGGGGGAGAAGTAACTTAGGAGAGCAGAAATAATCTGTAACACAGTATGGTGACAAAATACATTTAGGGTACTTTTGTTATTGAGATATAATCGGTATACCATAAAATGCACAGATCTTCAGTTTCCGATTCATTGAGTTTTGATGTTCATCAACGCCCACATAAATGCCACCTCAATCAAGAGATAGAACATTTCCATCACCCCAGGAAGTTCCCTAGTGCCTGTCCCTATCACCCCACATACCCCCCTGCCCCAGGCAACTGCTTTGCTGATTTCTATCTCCCGTAGATTAGATTTGCTTTAGTAAATTCATTTTTGACGTACAACTTTACAAAAGAGGCTTGCACTTTCAGAATTGCTTGTCTGTGAGTTATCACTGCCTGTGATTCTGTTTTTTTTTTTTTTTCTTTGAGACGGAGTCTCGCCCTGTTGCCCAGGCTGGAGTGTAGTGGCGTGATCTCGGATCACTGCAACCTCCGCCTCCTGGGTTCAAGTGATTCCCCTGTCTCAGCCTCCTAAGTAGCTGGGATTACAGGTACCTGCCACCATGCCTGGCTAATTTTTGTATTTTTAGCAGAGACAATGTTTCACTGTGTTGGCCAGGCTGGTCTCAGATTCCTGACCTCAAGTGATCCACCCGTCTCGGTCTCCCAAAGTGCTGGGATGACAGGCATGAGCCACTGCGCCTGGCCACTTGCCTGTGATTCGTCACCAGCTCGGACAGTTGCCTCCTTCAGCACCCCCTTGCCCCGCCCCTTAAAGCTTCTTTCTAAATATCTGTGGATGGATATTAAGGACCTCCTAAATTAGGTGGTCGGAATTTATTCCTGGACTACATTTGCATCTTTGTAAAGCAATTTCTAGCTCAAGGCATGGCATGGCCCCTAGGATGAATGAGAGCTATGTGTGTATGTGTGGGGAAACATGATAATTTGGGAGGTGGTATTTATTTGCAGCAGGGAGGTTAGTGCTCGGCTCCTGTCTTTGTATGAGCACACACTTTCCATGAACATCAGTGGGATTTAGCCAGGCTCATGCAGAGACAGATAGAAACCACAACATTCAAAAAAACAAACAACAACAAAAACTTAGGTTTTGGCGCAGAACAACGTAATAGCAGCATGGTGGAGCGGGGAGTTCTGCAAACTGGCTCTGTGTTCCTCCCGAAATAGGCTTTCTCTCTCTCCCTATGTGGTCTGGTTATGCTTTGATTCTGAAATGTACCAGTTTCCTTTTGGCTGCAGTGTGTACTTTACATCTGATTGGGAACAGGAGCAATCCTTTGATTGTAAAGATGTATGGGCACTGGGAGGAGTTTCACAAAGCGGCACATCTCTGGATAGATTTACATAAGAGATTTAAAGTCCTTTGAATCGAAGCTAATATATTTCACAGCGTAAACAGTATGAAAGTGAAATTCTCCAAGAACCACAACTGCTAACCCTTCAGTGGTGATGCTATCTGTATTTAAAAAAATAACTGTCCTGGCAAGCTCTAAAAGGGGGTGGGGGGCGAGGAATGACAAGGAAAATGAATGACTATAAGCACATAAGTGAATGACTGATTTTGACTTTATTGATTACAAGAGAAAAAGAATCTAGATTGGAAGTAGATTCTGCTATGGGTGACTCCCTCCATTCAACCAGATTTTATGAGTTGGGGTTCCCAACTCAGGGGAAGGTTGGGGAAGTTTTAAATTTTTATTAGTTGCTACTTATGCAATTAATACCTTAATATGGTTTCCTTATAAAAACTTAAAACACCTGGATGCAGTGATGCATGCCTGTAATCTCAGCATTTTGGGAGGCTGAGGTGGGTGAATTTTGTGAGCTCAGGAGTTTGAGACCAGCCTGGGCACCATGGCAAAAACCCATCTCTGGCTGGGCATGGTGGCTTAATCCCAGCACTTTGGGAGACTGAGGTGTGCAGATCACTTAAGGTTAGGAGTTCGAGACCAGCCTGGCCAACATGGTGAAACCCAGTCTCTAGTAAAAATACAAATATTAGCTGGGCGTGGTGGTGGCTACCTATAATCCTAGCTACTTGAGAGGCTGAGGCCGGAGGATCTCTTGAGCCCAGGAGGCGGAGGTTGCAGTGAGCCAGGATTGTGCCACTGTACTCCATCTTGGACAACAGAGTGAGTCTCTATTTTAACAACAACAAAAACCCATCTCTACCAAAAATACAAAAAATTAACCAGGTGTGGTGGCACATGCCTGTGGTCCCAGCTACTCGGGAGGCTGAGGCAGGAGGATCTCTTGAGCCTGGGAGGTGAGATTGCAGTGAGTCAAGGTCGTGTTACTGCACTCCAACCTGGGCGACAGAGCGAGACCCCATCTCAAACAAACAAACAAACAAACAAACAGAAAAACCCAAAAAACTGAAGATGTTACAGATAGTCCGAAGCTTATTTCAGTCCCTCACTATCCTGATCCTAGTCTCTTTCCTCCTGGCAGAGAAATCTAGCTGGTAGTTAAGGAAATTGAAAACATTTAACAGTGTATAGAATCTTTGTTGCTATGTATGGCCATGCACAGTGGCTCACGCCTGTAATCTCAGCACTTTAAGAGGCTGAAGTGGGCGGATCATGAGGTCAAGAGATTGAGACCGTCCTGGCCAACATGGTGAAACACTGTTTCTACTAAAAATACCAAAATTAGCTGGACGTGGTGGCTCATGACTGTAGTCCCAGCTACTTGGGAGGCTGAAGCAGGAGAATTGCTTAAACCCAGGAGGTGGAGGTTGCAGTGAGCCGAGATGGTGCCATTACACTCCAGCCAGGTGACAGAGTGGAGGGGGGAAAAAAAGGATCTTTGTTGCTATATATGTGAATGGTATTACAGTGTATGTTCTGAAAGACTGATTTTTCCACTTGGCTCTGTGAATGCAACAGATGTATCTTATTCTTTTTAACTGTTGCCTGGCGGTCCCTCTCACTGGCTCCATCTACCTATGTTTCTCTAGAGGCAGTAAAGATTAAGATTGCCTACATTTTGATTCCTGTTTATCACTTAGTAGCTTTATGTCTTTGGGCAAGATTACTCAACCTCTCTGTGTCTTAGTTTCCTCATCTGCATGGGGATCTTAGTTACGGGAGTGTATCTCATAGGATTGTTGTGAGGGTGAGAAGCACCTCCAGTAGTGCCCAGCACATGGTGGGTGAGAGACAGTGTTTGAGGTCACCATCACTTGCTTGGGGAGGAACAGTTTGAGCGTTCCTGTGTTTGTCACCCTCACCCCGAGGTGGTAAATGCGGACATCCTTGTACGTGTGTGGCAGCGAGTGTGTCTCTAGGGTAGTGTTTCTGCAGGGTGTGTTTGTGAGTGTGTGTTCCCTAAGAGTGATTCGGAGAGGGGGGCTTGCAGGGGCGAATGCATCTGGAATAACTCTCGGCACTCCCTGCCCACGGGCGCTCCAGAGGTCCTGCCCTGCAGCACTCCCAAGTGGCCTCTCGCCTTTTCTACCCTTGGCACCAGGAGAGGACAGTTGGCTGCAGCGGGGCTCACTGCCTGTAGCAAGGCTCACTGTCATCTGTCTCTGCAGGGCTTCGTGCTGGCCGTCACTGTCATCCGTGAGGCGGTGGAAGAGATCCGATGCTACGTGCGGGACAAGGAAGTCAACTCCCAGGTCTACAGCCGGCTCACAGCGCGAGGTCAGCTTCCTGGCTCCTGGGCCACAGGGGTGCAGGTCAATCACGGGCCACTGACAGTCAGGGGAGAAGAGTTCAAGGCCTGGGCCGTGGGTGTGGGAAGGCCACGTGGCTGAACAGTCGCTTGGTGGCCCCAGCACCAGGGAGGCCTCCATCTGCCCTGGATGACAGGTTGATGGGGTCCCACCAGGCCCTGGCGGCAACCACAGGCCTCTTGGTATTGGTCTTGTCAAATAACTTGTGTGTCATCAGCCTAGAATGACGTTCTGTGTGCTGGCATCCTTGATGGCTAATCCCTTTCCCTTTCTGCCACCTGGCTGAGGAAGGAAGGAGGGTGCCCCTGCTGTTCACATGGCAGGCTGCAAATAGTTTTTTCGGCAGTGATTACTTTAAAGCCAAACTGTTGCAACTTGAGTACAGATTTAGGTAAATACTGTATCCGGGAAGATTTCTTTGAAGGCATTTTATAAATCCTGGAAATTGAAGCCTGGAGAGTGTGGAGTCTGATCCAAAGACAGTGACCAGATGTGTATGTCAGAGTTGTATGTTTTGGCTCAAAAACAAAAAATTGAAATTTTGGACTGGTATGGTGGCTCACGCCTGTAATCCCAGCACTTTGGGAAGCTGAGGTGGGTAGATCACCTGAGGTCAGGGGTTCAGTCCAGCCTGGCCAACATGGTAAAAGCTGTCTCTACTATAAATACAAAAATTAGCTGGACATGGTGGTATACATCTGTAATCCCAGCTACTTAAGAGGCTGAGGCAGGAGAATCACTTGAACCTGGGAGGTGGAGGCTGCAGGGAGCCGAGATCATGCCATTGCACTTTAGCCTGGGTGACAAGAGGGAAACTGCTTCTCTATTTTTTTTGTTTTGTTTTGTTTTTTTTGTTGTTAAGACAGAGTCTTACTTTTTGCCCAGACTGGAGTTCAGTGGCACCATCTCAGCTCACTGCAACCTCTGCCTCCCCAGTTAAAGCAATTTTGCTGCCTCAGCCTCCCGAGTAGCTGGAACTGCAGGCGGGCGCCACTACGCCCAGCTAGTTTTTGTATTTTTAGTAGAGATAGGGTTTCACCATGTTGGCCAGGATGGTCTCGATTTCTTGACCTTGTGATCCACCCACCTCAGCCTCCCAAAGTGCTACGATTGCAGGCATGAGCCACCACGCCCAGCCGGAAACTCCCTCCCAAAAAAAAAAAAAAATTGAAATTTAAATTTTAATAACATTTCCCAGGGATATGAAAATCCTTTAATCATTGACCTCCTTGCAAGATATGTGCATTCTAAACAATGGAACTTAAAAACCCACTCAAACACACCGTGGAAAAGCCACAAAACAACCCAGACAATGTTGACTTCTGTTTCTTTCTTTTTTCTATTTTTTTTTTTTTTTTTTTTTTTTTTTTGAGACGGAGTTTTACTCATGTTACCCAGGCTGGAGTGCAATGGCGCGATCTCGGCTCACCATAACCTCCGCCTCCTGGGTTCAGGCAATTCTTCTGCCTCAGCCTCCTGAGTAGCTGGGATTACAGGCACGCGCCACCATGCCCAGCTAATTTTTTGTATTTTTAATAGAGACGGGGTTTCACCATGTTGACCAGGATGGTCTCGATTTCTTGACCTTGCGATCCACCCGCCTCGGCCTCCCAAAGTGCTGGGATTACAGGCTTGGGCCACCGCGCCCGGCCCTATTTTTTTTTTTTTTTTTTTTTTGAGACAGACATTTGCTCTTGTTGCCCAGGCTGGAGTACAGTGGCGCCATCTTGGCTCACCGCAACATCCGCCTCCTGGGTTCAAGTGGTTCTCCTGCCTCAGCTTCCCAAGTAGCTGGGATTACAGGCATGCACCATCACACCTGGCTAATTTTTGTATTTTTAGTAGAGAAGGGGTTTCTCTATGTTTGTCAGGCTGGTTTTGAACTCCTGAGCTCAGGTGATCCACCCGCCTTGGCCTCCCAGAGTGCTGGGATTACAAGTATGAGCCACCGTGCCCAGCCATTGACTTCTAACTACAACAGATTTACTGTAAGGTTGCATTCAGAAATGAGAGAATGTTACCTAAAGTTTGCTAATCTAGCCAAGGAAAGTCTATTTGATTGTCCTCTGAGAATCCTGATCCCATTCAGGGATGGATGCTATTTAAAGAGGTTGAGGGGAATAAAGGCTGTGCCTTACCTTCAGGAAACCGAGAATTTGGAAAGAGAGAAGATGGCTAGATGCCAAGGGATTTAGCACCCAAGCCAGGCAGCGTCTGAACTGCTGTTCTGTTAAGTGTTTTATGCTTTCAAGGAAGCAGTCCATCCACGGTTTCTTGGGGGTTTTCAGTAGAGTTTTCCTTTTGGGAAAAATGTCAGAGGTATATGTTTTGTGCAAAAAAAAATGCAAATTTTGGCCAGGTGTGGTGGCTCATGCCTGCAATCCCAGCATTTAGGGAGGCTGAGGCAGGTGGGTCACCTGAGGTCAGGAGTTGGAGAGCAGCCTGGCCAACATGGTGAAACCCCGTCTCTACTAAAAATACAAAAATTAGCCAAGGGTGGTGGCAGGTGCCTGTAATCCCAGCTAGTCAGGAGGCTGAGGCAGGAGAATCGCTTGAACCTGGGAGGTGGAGGTTGCAGTGAGCCAGGATTATGCCACTGCACTCTTGCCTGAGGGGCAAGAGCAAGACTTCATCTCAAAAAACAAAAAACATTAATATTAATTGTGTTTTTCAAGGGTATGAAAATATTTTGTTTTAGCATATTTGAATACATTCTCATCGTTGGTGGTCTTAAAACTGTGCAAGTCTGTGTGAGAAGGAGGAATTCCGAGTTGGTATAGAAATACTTTATTCATGCTAAACTACTGTATTTAGGACATCTTGCTACCAAAAGAAAAAGAATCGGTGTAATCTTTGCAGAGGCAGGTGGCCTGGGCTTTCTGCGTGAGTGGTCAGAAGACCTCTCTGGAGGGCTTTTTCTTGTGTGGTTCGTGTGTATTAAATCCTCCCTTAATAACATATTCTTACTATAACATTTAAAACGCTTGGCAACCAACAAAAGCCCCATCGGAGAGAGTGCGGTGGATCTCTTTAGAGCTCAAGAGAAGAGGCCTACGGATTCCATTCATTCATCCATCCAGGCTTCGACCCTTCTTTGGTTCTTTTCATATTGCAATTGCTTTTCCCGTGAATGATTTTTCTGCCCTCCGCTGCACACCCCTTCCCGGCTCTTGCTTTAACTTCTTCACTCAGCTCTTGAAAAGGTCCTAAGGAGAATTGGCAGATGGCTCGAGCATTAAAAACGTGTCTTCCTTTGTGGGTCTCCCTTTGTGGCCTGTGGTGTCTATTGTCATGCCAATGGCACTATAGGGAAAACAACACAGTTCTGAATATTAACCCAGACCCTAGCCGCAATTTGTTGTGAAAGCCCAACAAAACACTGAAGAAACTGTCAGCTTGGAAAGCGATCCAGGCGCGTTTAGTTATTTGCTACGCTTTTGGGGGAGGGCCAGGGTAGCAAACCTCAACTGGGAGATTGCAGGGAAAAGGGAGAAAAAGAAGCCTTTTTTGACTTTCCTGTCGAATTCTTTCATAGTATTTCCTTGAGTGAAACTTCACCATTTTCACTTAGTAAGATCAAAAGCAAAATGAAACAAGTATGTATATGTATATTCATGACGGGCTGTTACCTTTTTATCACATGAAGTCTTAAAATGTACTTTTCAGCACTATTTTGCAGGGTGAAAATGTTCAGGAATCATAGTGCCTTGATGACTAGATTTTAAGCCAGGGTATTTACCTACTTGCCATATCCTTTTGTGTATTTGTGCTATTATAGTTAAATTTTAAAATTTGTTTTTGCAATAATTCCTAACTAGCCAAAAATTTACAAAAAATTGTATGGAGAACTCCAATATGTCCTTAACCCAGATTCATGAATGATTACATTTTGTCACAGTTATTTATTTATTTAGAGACAGGGTCTCTCTGTGTCACCCAGGCTGGAGTGCAGTGGTGTGATCTCAGTTCACTGCAACCTCTGCCTCCCAGGTTCAAGAGATTCCCCTGCCTCAGCCTCCTGAGTAGCTGGGACTACAAGCCTGTGCCACCATGCCGAGCTGATTTTTTTTTTTTTTTTTTTTGTATTTTGGTAGAGATGGGGTTTCACCATGTTGGCCAGGCTGGTTTCGAACTCCTGACCTTGTGATCCATCCGCCTCTGCCTCCCAAAGTGCTGGGATTAAAGGCGTGAGCCACTGAGCCCGGACAATTCCCTTTTATGCCTTAAATACTTAAGTGCTTAATTCCTTAAAGGACATTTATATAACACAATTATGTACAGTTTCCAAAATAAAAAAATTGAACATCAGTATATTGCTATTAATCTAATTTTTGTAATCCATTGTAAAATTTTGCCACCTGTCCCTAAAATGTCCTTTGATAGCATTGTTTTCTTAGTTGAGGAAGAGACGGGGTTGGTCAGTTTTATTTGGTTGTCCTCTCTCCTTGGTCTCTTCCAACCTGGCAGAGACATGTTGGTCAAGCTCCTGACCTCAGGTAATCTGTCTGCCTCAGTCTCCCAAAGTGCTGGTATTACAGGCATGAGTCACTGTGCCTGGCTGTGTTTTCTTTTTTTTTGAGATGGAGTTTTGATCTTGTCCAGGCTGAAATGCAATGGAGCCATCTCAGCTCACTGCAACCTCCACCTCCGTGGTTCAAGTGATTCTCCTGCCTCAGCTTCCCAAGTAGCTGGGATTATAGGCATGTGCCACCATGTCCTGGGCTAATTTTGTATTTTTAGTAGAGACAGGGTTTCTCCATGTTGGTCAGGCTGGTCTTGACCTCAGGTGATCTGCCCACCTCAGCTTCCCAAAGTGCTGGGATTACAGGTGTGAGCCCCTGCACCATGTGTTTCTTAAGTGACAGTAGGTGAATTAATGGAGGTATGAGCCAAGGGGTGATGGGAGTCCATCAGAGAGAATGGTGATGTCTTTCCGGAAGACCTGACCTTCAACTTGAGTCTTAGAGGATGGAAGAGAGCAGGACTGGCTACATGATTTGTGGGACCCAATTCAAATGAACATGTGGGACCCTTATTCAAAAATTATTAAGAATCTCAAGATGGCAACAGCAGGGCCTTGAACCAAGTACGGGACCCTCCTGAACATGAGACTCGTGGCACGACTCAGATGGCATGCCCTGGTAAAGAGTTCTCCAGAAAGAACATCAAGATGAATCCAAGGCCGCAGCCTGTGACGGCGGGGGTGGCAGGCTACGGAACCCCAGGTTCCAACACTAGCTTCTTGTTCCCAAATAGGCTAAATTTCCTGAGCCTCTCCCTTGTGGGAGAACAGAAGAAAAGACCACACAGGCCAGTGAGATCCTGAGGCTCTGGAAGCGTTGATTCTGTGTTTCCAGAATTCACATACAGTACAGGCATGCCTTAGGACAAAGGTGGCACTGAGCTGTTTGAAAAACTGCTGTTCAAACTAGGAAGCAGGAGAAAGAATGAAGAAAGGCCACCTGCTATTAGCTAGCTAGGTGCTAGATAAGGTTTAATCTGTAGTTTCTTTATTGTTGAGATGGGGTCTCACTCTGTCACCCAGGCTGGAGTGCAGTGGCACAGTCACAATTCAGTGGAGTCTCCACTGCCCAGGCTTAAGTGATTCTCCCACCTCAGCTTTCCAAGTCACTGGGACAACAGGTGTTCGTCACGACACCTGACTAACGTTTTACTTGTTTGTAAAGATGAGGTCTTGCTATGTTGCCCAGGCTGGTGCTGCTTTGGCTTCCCAAATTGCTGGGATTATAGGCATGAACCACCATGCCCAGCCTAGTCTGTAGTCTGCTAGACGGCCCTGTGAAGGTTGTTTTTATGGGTGTGGATGTAGGGAAGGAGAAAATGTCTTTCTCTCACTCATTGCTCGGTTCATGGCTGAGGCCATGATACAAGGAGGAAAAGCATCCTGTCTGGGATGTTGAGCTAGCAAAGGGCGGAGGTAGGATGTGAATCCAGGCTTATCTGCGTGTAAAACCTTAGCCTTTAAGTCTAGGTACCTACTATGTGTCAGGAGCTCAGTTCAGCACTTTTGCATGTAATATCTCAACAGTTGCTACAGAGGGGCTCATGCCTGTAATCCCAGCACTTTGGGAGGCTGAGGTGGGCAGATCATCTGAGGTCAGGAGTTTGAGGCCAGCCTGACCAACATGGCAAAACCCTGTCTCTAATAAAAATACAAAATTAGCCGGGTGTGGTGGTTCATGCCTGTAATCCTAGCTACTTGGGAGGCTGAGGCAGGAGAATGGCTTGAACCCAGGAGGCGGAGGTTGTGCTGAGCCGAGATTGCGCCATTGCACTCCAGCCTGGGCAATGAGAAGGAAACTCCATCTCAAAAAACAAAACAAAAAAAAAAAAAAAAAAAGATTTGAGTCATTTTAAAACACATCTCTGAGTCCAAAGAAACTTATCAATCTAACCTCTTCATTGTAGGGTGGACAAACTGTTGAAAACCACATGGGGTAGTGCTTTTGGATAAACAAGCCTCCCCTTTCCTCCTACTTAAAATTCACGTTTAAACATCAGAGACTTAAGAGCTGTTCTTAGACCTTGATGGGTTTTTATGGTTTTAATTATAGAGCTGTCTTCCTAAATTAATAGCATTCAGTGGCACTGGAAATAAAGCCAGAAAAGAGAAGATCTTGGAGTTGTAGCAGACCCAGCAAAACGTAGTTTTGCTACTCAAGAGAATTGGGTTGGATTGGAAAAGAATAATTAGTGAAGGAATTATTTCTCTTTATTCTTGCCTTCCCAAGCCAAAAGTTTAATGGGGGCGGGGGGTTGCCTCGATTATTACAGGTGGTGAGGGAAATTGGATTTGCATTTTCACAAGATGAATTCCATGGGTCTTCATACAGGAATGCTTTCCCAGACTGACTTCTGATCAAGGGCTAAATGAAGCAAGCGGACAATTAGCATTGAAAGAAGTGCAAATAGAGGCATAATTAACACAATTGCTGATTCTTCTTTCCTGCTGGGGACATCTGGGCAGGCTGACCATAAGTCATAAGCCAAAGGTCTATGCTCTTTTGCATATCTTCAGCTTTCTCCTACATATGTGGTATAAAAAAATTGACCTGCTATCTTCCTTTTCCAGTTCTTTCTAGATAGTTCAGCAATGTTCTCTGCTCACCCTTTCCCATTTACAGAATCTCCTGTAACCTCAAGGATCTTACTTCCATTTGAGGATATATTTTTTCAGTTTAGCACAAAACCCACGTTGCACCATTATCCAGGATTGCAATTAATGTGACTTAAATTTCAAGACCTAAGGATGCACGTTTTTCTTTTTTGGAGTTGTATGTCATTGGGGTTAGTCGGAAGGTATAATAATGTAGGGAGTTGTTTAGCTATTCATTAACTAAATTGAAACTCTATATTCCTAAGATACGCTTTATGATTTTTTTAAAGAAGAGGATTATATTGATAGACTTTTCAATGTTATTGCAGCAGGACTGCTGCAAAGATCCTTCACTAGGGACCTCAAGGACCATTCCGTGAGCAAAGAAGTCCCTTCGCAGTTTGTCGTGTCTAAGACTCAGAGCATCAGCAGGTATGAGTGAGTCTCATTTGTAACAGATTTTGCCAAATACTTTTTCATACTGTCTTGTACAGATACAAAATTATTACTTATTTATTTTGAGATGGAGTTTTGCTCTTGTTGCCCAGGCTGGAGTGCAGTGACTGTAGCCTCCGCCTCCTGGGTTCAAGCAGTTCTCCTGCCTCAGCCTCCCGAGTAGCTGGGATTACAGGCATGTGCCACCACACCTGGCTAATTTTGTATTTTTAGTAGAGACAGTGTTTCTCCATGTTGATCAGGCTAGTCTTGAACTCCCAAACTCAGGTGATCCACCCGCCTTGGCCTCCCAAAGTGCTGGGATTACAGGTGTGAGCCACTGCACCCGGCCCAGATATAAAGTTATTTATTTAAATCCACAAAGTTCAGATTTTCCTTTCAAAGTACTCAATTTCATTTTATTACAAGTCATTGGTAAACTGATCTATTGTTTAATTAAAAAAAGACAAAACAAAAACAACCCACCAAAAACTCAAACTTGCAAATTGCACTGCTATCATTCCGGAAGGTATTTCCCCCTGTGAGGGTGTTCGCCTGCTTCATCACTTTCGGTCACCATACACTGGCAAGACCATTTATATATTTATTTTAAAAGCCACTGTAGGGTATAAACTTGTTAGATTTAAACTGCAGACTTTTTTTTTTTTTTTTTTTTTTGGGTAAGTTCCCACTATTTAAACAAAGCCCCAGGAAGTGGTAGTGATTATTTATAATAATCCTTTCAACTCTTTGCCTGTTTTCAAGTAACAGTCTTTTCTTTGGCTTTGGGGAATGCAGACAACTCTATTTGAATATGAAAATTTCAACTTTAAACCTCTGAACTCTGCTGGGTCTGCAGAGGCGTTTTAATGTCAACCCCAGGAAATGTACACATGAAGCAGAATTTACAACTCATCACTGTCATAGTTAGATTAGAGTGTGAGTTAAAGAGTAATACATTAACCAGGGTGAGTGCATGGAGACTGTTGTTGGAGATCTACAAAAGCAATCAATATCCTGCACAATGAAAAATGCAAGTATGGCTGGAGGTGTTCAGGGTCACGAAATAGGCCCACACATACTAGTGCCCTGGAATTTATTAAAAAAAATTTTTTTTTTTTGGTAGGCTGTTCTGCAGTTTGACTGAATTGTCATTTGCTTGTTTTGACTCAAGGGAAACATCTGGTTTCTCCCTGCAATGTAGACAAACTGCTCTTATGCTGAAGCTGTCATCCATGAAGCCATGGTTTGGGGCTCAATAGGCTTGCTTATGAAAGGCTTAGGGTCCGTTGCTACAGAAATAAACAGCTCTAATAATTGGAAGTTTGTTCCCGGGTATAAACTCTGATTGAGAGACGACTTGGGTGAAGTGGCGAAAGCTGAAAGGGATAGATTTATTAGAAGACTTTTCCTGATTTAGGATGTGTCAGGCAGAGAATTTTCCGCCTAACTTTTGCAAAAATCTCTTACCTTTTGTCGAGTTTCTACAACTGCATTTAAAAATCCTAGAGCCTCAGTATTGGAGATGGGGCGTTACAGGCTTCAGAAGAGAAGAGAAGAGAAGAGAGGTCTTAGGGGAAGAGCTCAGAGTTCCGTGGCCTTGGTTCGCAGGACCGGGCCAGGTTTTCCTGCATACTTTATAAAGAAGATATTCTTGGGTGTTTTTACTTTTCTTCTGGATCAGCTACACAATCTGTGGGACCCAGTGCAAAATGAAAAAGGTGGGGTGGGGGGTTGTTCAAAAAATATTAAGATCAGATGGTTAGATCTTGAGTTTGAAAAAAACCCAAAATTTATGAAGCATCTTAAGACATTTAGCAGTAAAGCGTCACCGAAGCTGGGCGCCCTGTGTTGTTGCATTGGTCCTTTTTCCATCTCAGGAGTCTCTGGGGAAGATGAGACCAAAACCAGCAACAACAAACAAGGAGCACTTGGGAAGCGTGCCTGTCAGGGGCGTGTTGGGAGGGCATTTTCTTTCTTTCCTTTTTTTTTTTTTTTGAGGTGGAGTCTTGCTCTGTCGCCCGGCTGGAGTGCAGTGGTGCGATCTCAGCTCACTGCAACCTTCGTCTCCCCGGTTCAAGCGATTCTCCTGCCTCAGCCTCCCGATTACAGGTGTGTGCCACCATGCCCGTTTAATTTTTGTATTTTTAGTAGAGATGGGGTTTCACCATGTTGGCCAGGTCTCGATCTCTTGACTTCGTGGTTCGCCCACCTCAGCCTCCCAAAGTGCTGCGATTACAGGCGTGAGCCACTGCGCCTGGCCTCATTTTCTTTCCTGTTTAGGTAAATTGCAGGGAGAGTGCCTGCCCTTTTTTGAGATTGGTAGTAATTACTGTCAGTGATGTTTTTCTTTCTCCTGGGACTTAGGAAAACAAGAACCTCTCTGTCAGATTGCCTCTCTGTATCTTGTTGTTCCGCTTTTTTGCAACAACGTAGAAGACTCAGAACCCTGGTTGATGTCAGGTTGGAAGTTACGAGGTTTGAGCCCTGTCCACAACCTTCCCAGGTTTTTCATTCTGGAAGTCAGTTCTGACCATTGAATCCCAGTGATTCCCCACTTCTCACTTTGGTCTCTCTTTTCTCTCCCTCTTTGTCCCCACCAACTTGAGAGCTCCTTAGAGAGGGACGTTTTAGTCAAATACTGACAGCCAAGCCTAGTGCTTGGCTGGTGGAAAACTCCAGTAAATATGGGAATGTAAATAACAGTATCTGCTTTTTATCTCATTTCTTCTTGCTTCTTTTTCTCCTTTTCATTCTGGTTTTATTTGTATTGTTTCTCATTACACACACACACACACACACACACACACACACACACACACACAATGTCCAGCATGAAGGCCTAAACTACATATCTGTAGATATTTAATTCATTTTTTTTTTTTTTTTGAGACGAAGTCTCGCTCTGTCTCCCAGGCTGGAGTGCAGTGTCTCCATCTCAGCTCACCGCAACTTCTGCCACCCTGATTCAAGTGATTCCCCTGCCTTAGCCTCCTGAACAGCTGAGATTACAGGGTCCTGCCATTGCGCCTGGCTAATTTTTTGTATTTTCAGTAGAGACAGGTTCACCATCTTGGCCAGACTGGTCTTGAACTACAGGCCTTGTGATCCACCCACCTCGGCCCCCCAAAGTGCTAGGATTACAGGCGTAAGCCACTGCACCCGGTCAATTTAATTAAAAAAAAAACCCAAAAACCAAAAAACAACAGAGACAGGGTTTTGCCATGCTGCCAAGGCTGGTCTCAAATTCCTGGGCTCAACCAATCCACCCACTTCGGCCTCCCCAAGTGCTAGGATTATAGATGTGAACCACCGTGCCTAGCTAAACTACATATTTTTCATTACCAAAAAAGGCAACATGGGGCAAGAAGTCCACATTGACAGTCAGTACTCTCTAGTGGCTCAATAGAAGGGGAGCGTCTGGGAAGCTGTCATTTTCAAGCTGCGCATCCGAGGCTGGTAACCCCAAAGCACTGAAATGCTAATAAATGACTATGGCTAAAAAACCCAAGTGACTGCCAGTGGTGTGGCTCCTGTGTCCTCCCTTGGAGGTGGAGCAGGAGCTCTGTTGGCGGATGGACAGTCTGTACAGTAGGTGTGTTTGTGTGAAGGACTGGCCTGCTGGGGTTACTCAGAAACTGCTCTGCAAACACAGAGGATTAAAGGGGTTTTTGTTGAGGCAGAACAGATGGACAGAGAGAGGCAGAGTTCACATTAGTGGGTCGTAAATCAGGACTCGCTTGCAGAAGGGAAAAATCTGAGTCTGGTCGCTTAAAAATCGGAGCAAATTTTAATTGTTATCTTTTTCTTATTAGGAAAGCAACCTTATGCTTAATGGAAAAACAATTCATGTGAAGAATTTGGAAAATACCTGTGACAGAGAAAGCCCTGCCGACCCTTTCAGTAGAATCTCCCTGATTTTGTCGTCTGTCCTGCTAACGTACACATGAGTACCTAGGCGATTATTATTTAATAAGAATGAAAACATATGCTCTCTTTGAGTTAAAGAGGGAGCCTATAACGAGAGCGTGAAGATCGGTGTGATCGCTAGGGCCAGATCAGCGGCATAAATTTTAGTAATCAAACGAAAGACAATGTGTAAATTTATGTTTGGGTAAGTTGGGGCAACTCAGGTGAAGGAAAAGTTCATTGGCGCTGAGGGCCATGTTGAATTTATGATCTTTCTGAGCTCCCAGAAAAACCATGCGTCTGTGCCTGTTTCTCCTTCTGCCCCCTAGTGGAGCAAGACGAGTGGTTCAGGCCATGAAAGCGTTCTGCCAATTAGACCCTCTCTTTACCCATTTCTCTCTATTGTTTTTTTTTTTTGAGGCAGGGTCTTGTTCTGTTGCCCAGGCCGCAGTGCAGTGGCACAATCTCCGCTCACAGCAGCCTCAGTCTCCTGGGTTCAAGCGATCCTCCCACCTCAGCCTCCCGAGTAGCTGGGAGTAAAGGTTCACACCACTACGCCTGTCTAATTTTCTGTATTTGTTGTAGAGACAGGGTCTTGCCATTGTTGTCCAGGCTGGTCTTGAACTAATATGCTCAAGCAGTCTACCTGTCTCAGCCTCCCAAAGTGCTGAGATTATAGTTGTGAGCCACTGCATCTGGCTTCTTTACCTATTTCTAATCATTTAATTGGATGTTCTCCAGTGTCTCTAAATATATTGACCAAAGCCCAAGATGTAATAAAACGAGGCCAGTGGGTCTCTCTCTAGCATGCCAGGGCTCCAGCTATTGGATTGAGTTTAACGTCATATTTTATGAAAATGAGGTACCATTAGAAGCTAGGTACTCACTTAGTAGGGTGAGATGCTCACACTAGGAGAGTCCAGAAGTCTTACCAACAATCGAGGGCTGGCTTCGCTCACTGCCGTTAGCTGAGTGCTTCCTAGAAGTCAGCAGTGTTTGTATCAGACCTTTTGATGCCAGTTCTTACTGTTTCATGACAGAATTTAATGACATATAAAAATTAGTTAAAATCGCTGGGCGCAGTGGCTCACACCTGTAATCCCAGCACTTTGGGAGGCTGAGGTGGGCGGGTCTCTTGAAGTTAGGAGTTCAAGACCAGCCTGGCCAACATGGTGAAACCTCATCTCTACTAAAAATAAAAAATTAGCCGAGTGTGGTGGCATGTGCCTATAATTCTAGCTATTCAGGAGGCTGAGGAATGAGAATTGCTTGAATCCAGGAGGTGGAGGTTGCCGTGAGCTAAGATCATGACAGTGCACTCCAGCCTGGGCAACAAAGTGAGACTCCATCTCAAAAAAAAAAAAAAAAAAATCAGTTAAAATGAAACCTTATGGAACCAATTAAAGAGAGTTGTTTCAATAAAATTGTAATGTTCTGAAAAATCTCGGTGGTAGTGAAGTACTTAAAAATAAATGGTATTTTAAAAATATAAAATATTGTAAGACACTGTAAAAACATAGAGTTGTGCACTTAGATTATTTTGTGTCTTTAAGTTCTTCTTTTTTTTTTTTTTTTTGAGATGGAATTTTGCTCTTGTTGCCAAGGCTGGAGTGCAATGGTGAGATCTTGGCTCACTGCAACCTCCACCTCCCGGGTTCAAGCGATTCTCCTGCCTCAGTAACTGGGATTACAGGCACCTGTCACCACGCCCGGCTAATTTTTTTTTGTTTTTAGTAGAGATGGTGTTTCACTATGTTGGCCAGGCTAGTCTCAAACTTCTGACTTCAGGAGATCCACCCACCTTGGCCTCCCAAAGTGCTGGGATTACAGTCGTGAGCCACCTTGCCCAGGCTTTGGTGTCTTTTAGTTCTTCATAAAGCCAAAGAAATGAAAGCTGGAAATCCTGGTTACTGCATGCTGGGTATTTGCTGAATATTCAAATGAAAACACCAAGGGAATACCAGATTCACGATTCCCATTTCACTCTTACTCTGTGGCGTCTACTATTGAAGGAGATGGAGGTTCATTATAATTATTATTGTTATTATTAGTTTTGAGATGGAGTCTTGCTTTGTCACCAGGCTGGAGTGCAGTGGTGCAATCTCAGCTCACTGCAACCCCTGCCTCCCAGGTTCAAGTGATTCTCCTGCCTCAGCGTCCCAAGTAGCTGGGACTATAGGCACATGCCACTATGCTTGACTAATTTTCGTATTTTTAATAGAGATGGAGTTTCACCATGTTGGCCAGTATGATCTCTATCTCTTGACCTTGTGATGCGCCCACCTTGGCCTCCCAAAGTGCTGGGATTATAGGCATGAGCCACTGCACCTGGCTCTATTATAATAATTATTAATATTTTTGAGATGGATGTTTGCTCTTGTTGCCTGGTCTGGAGTGCAATGGTCCGATCTCAGCTGACTGCAACCTCTTCCTCCTGAGTTCAAGCGATTCTCCTGCCTCAGCCTCCCAAGTAGCTGGGATTACAGGCATGTGCCTCCATGCCCGACTAATTTATTTAGTAGAGACAGGGTTTCTCCATGTTGATCAGGCTGGTCTTGAACTCCTAACCTCAGATGATCCGCCCGCCTCCGAAAGTACTGGAATTACATGCGTCAGCCACGCTTGGCCTTATAATTATTTTTTATTTCTCTCTTAGCTGAACATTTGTAAGTTATGTGGGCTTGTTATAAGATACAGTATCATAAAGATTTTGTGGTGTTGCTCCCTGTATGTGAATTTTACCCATCACCAGAATAAATTCTCTCTTCTTCTCTGGGCTCACTCACAGCGTGCGGGGCCACCTGGCGCCACCTGGCTCCTTCCGTCTTGCTGTTCCCTGCTTTCCTGATGCTTCGGGTCTTGCTGAAGGAGTTCTAGCCTTTGGCCGTGTGTGTGCTGTTAGCTGTTCACTTGTCCCACTTTCTTGCATCCCAGGCTGCCTTTCGTCTGTTACTGGTAAACACAGTGTCCTTCATCTGTCTAATTCTGGCCTCAACTCTCCTACAGAGCGTTTGTTGACAGCCACCACTCTGATTCTCCAACCTCTTTCATCCATTATTATTATTAGTAGTAGTATTATTATTATTGAGACAGAGTCTCACTCTGTAGCCCAGGCTCGAGTGCAGTGGTGCAATCTTGCTCACTGCAACCTTCGCCTCCTGGGTCCCGGTTCAAGCAGTTCTCTTGCCTCAGCCTCCTGAGTAGCTGGGATCACAGGCATATACCATCATGCCTGGTGAATTTTTGTATTTTTAGTAGAGATAGGGTTTCACCATGTTGGCCAGGCTGGTCTCGAACTCCTGACCTTGTGATCCGCCTGCCTTGGCCTCCCACAGTGCTGGGATTACAGATGTGAGCCACTGTGCCTAGCCCAGTCATGTTTTTTGGATTGCACTGAACTCACTGATTTTTTTTTTTTTTTTTTTAAGACTTAAGTCTTGTTCTGTTGCCTAGGCTGGAGTGCAGTGACATGATTTCGGTTCACGGCAACCTCTGCCTCTTGGTTCAAGTGATTCTCCTGCCTCAGCCTCTTGAGTAGCTGAGATTATAGGCGCCTGCTACCATGCCTGGCTAATTTTTTTATTTTTAGTAGAGACAGGGTTTCACCATGTTGTTCAGGCTGATCTCCAACTCCTGACCTTGTGATCTGCCCGCCTTGGCCTCCCACAGTGCTGGGATTACAGGCGTGAGCCACCGCACCTGGCACTCACTGTTTTTATTCCGTACCCTGAAGTCGGATGCAGGTGCGGATCCCAGCACTGGCCTGTTCTAACTCTGGGTTGTTAGGGGAAGGTGGAGCATCCTGAGTCTCCTTTCCTTGTCTGGAAGCTAGAGATGGGAAGGCTCTTGTGAGGATTAAATGAAACCATCAAAATATGTACAGTGCTGAGCACAGCATTAGCATTTAATGTTAGCTTTTACTGTTTATCTAGATTAACAACTAGCAAAAATTATATAGTCTGATTATAATCATATAAATCAAAGCATATAGCAATTGTAAATTAAAAAGTAAACCAGTCATTTGGAATTAGCTTCTTTCTTTCTGGTGGTATTGAAAATTAAGACTTTTTCCTTCCAGTACTTTCCATCTAAGTCACTATTAAGGTAAATGATCTTTCATGAAGGGCACAAGTTATTCCAGTGCCCTGTGAAGTGGGCATTGACTTCTGGAGTGGGCTCTGGAGCAGATGAGCCCTTTCCTGGAGGGACAGGAGATAATGGTGCTGGGGTTGGCGGCAGCCGTGGGTGGGAGCACGTACTTCTGGGCATATCGCGTTGTTGGCTTTGCAGGCTGGACCTTCTGTAAAGACAGGTTGAATTGAATGAATTAAGATGGTGGTGTATCTTGAACCTGTTGCTTTGCAGGCACGGTGAAGGTGAAGAGTTCCAACATCCAAGTTGGAGACCT
This sequence comes from Sapajus apella, assembly GCF_009761245.1. Classification (NCBI taxonomy): domain Eukaryota; kingdom Metazoa; phylum Chordata; class Mammalia; order Primates; family Cebidae; genus Sapajus; species Sapajus apella. The sequence continues at coordinate 4,182,604 of NW_022437032.1, forward strand.
TATCATCGTTGAAAAGGTGAGCAGGATCTGGAAGCGTGCGTGTGAATGCTGCTTCAGGTATTCTAACGTGTAATTTGTGTATCTGGCAGACAAATTGAATGATGCATTTTGGGATTCTGTCCAACAACTTTGCCTGGGGAGAAAATCTCTTTTCTGTGAAACAAACACACACACACACACACACACACACACACACACACACACACACACACTCTCTCTCTCTCTCTCTCTCTCTCTCTCTCTCTCTCTCCCCCCCCCCCCCCCCCCCTTCAAGGTTTATATGGGTTGGTTAGCCAGAATCCTGCTTACAAACACAAGTACAAGTTTCAATTCTGTTCGATGTGCTTATTATTTTGAGATAAAAAATATCCTAAAATCTTTCCTAGAAGTCAGCTTACTACATAGACACTTACAATATTTACCTCGTTTACCTTTTGAGCCATGTCCTGATGTAACCATTGTGCTTGTCTATTATTTTATGGGAGCAGGGATTAACTGTAACCTGAGAACAGTAAAAAGACCCAAAATACAGTTTAAAAAATAGCCATGTCAGTGTGTTTGTCACATTAGCAAACACCCATGTCTTTTTCTAGTGTGTATATTTGGAAGGTATTGGATTTTCAGGGGTGGCTCTGGAGAGGCTTGGAATAATATTTGATTAGAAAAGCGTTGTGTCTTAACTTGTTTCTGTAGAAATTGAGCTATGCTCTTTTAAAAGGATTAAATCCAAGAACTCAAAGCTACTTTGAGGTAAAGTGAAACTTGCAGGTGGCAGCCCAGAAGAGCCACACAAACCCTCTCTATGTTATCACATACTTTTCTTTTCATAATTAAATGGGGTCTGCTGGCTGTCCCCCTCCCCCTTTTTTTCAGAATGGGTTTTGTTGCTTCCTACTACTTTCGTTCCTTATTAAAATCCACTAAAAGCCAAACATCAAGCTGGGGAGTTGGTAGAAGCAGAAAACGTGAGCGGAGGGTCTGGCTTGAGTCTCAGCAGACGGCCTGGAAGAGAGCCAGCTGGGGAGGCAGGCTTTCGGGATTTCAGGAGGTAATGGTTGAATTCGCCAGAAAACTAGAAGCTCTCTTTCCAAGATAAGATTTTGATAGGGGATTAGTAAAGTAGCAGCAGTGTGCATGATTCTGCAGATTCAAAACAACGTAAATCCCCAAATCTGTCTTTGACAAAGACAGAAGCTTAAAAGAGGTTGTGAGTTTCATCCCCCACCTCCAAACCCACCGAGGGGTTGGGGGTGGGGGCGGAAACTCCTACCCCCACCCCCGCCACACGGGCATTCATTCACAGTAAGTCTTTCTTTTCATAACACAGAACCAGCGGGTCCCCGCCGACATGATCTTCCTGAGGACATCAGAAAAAAACGGTAAACATCTGAGATCAATTTGGAAAATAACCATTAACCTTTCAGTGGTAATTAGGAAAAATCATTTGAAAATGTCACAAAGTAGATATCATTTTGGACCCATGGAGGTAAATCAAAAGCATCTTTTTCAATAGACCATTCTTTTCAAACAGTGTTGGTCTTTAAAAGTCAATAGATTTTGGTCATTAAAAAAATACAGTTTGTCAAGCACCGGCTGACTCGCAGCTGGGGAAGTCACGCGTACAGTGGCCTTGGTTTTCCTCCCTGGGCTGTGTTAAGCTCCGCTGCAGGAGCTGGGATGAGGAAGTGTTTCTAACATGTAGAAGTAAATAGAAATCCCCTCTCTTCTAAGCTGATATCAGGAGACGTGTCTTGAGTGGGGGCAGTACAGAAACTGGGGAGGGGTGGGCATCTTTTCTGCCCTTCGTTCATGAGTCGGGGGACATTGCCATAGGACCTGTTGATTTATTTATTGTAGCCTGAGTTTGCGGGGTGAGAATCTCTGAAGTCTCTTACCTGACAGTTATTTCCTTGGATGGCAGCTGCCATTGCCTGCCCACTCTATCAGTCTGCTAAAATTGCCTTAGTTTTTTTTTTTTTTGAGACAGGGTCTTGCTCTGTCACCCAGGCTGGAGTGCAATGGTGCGATCTCTGCTTACTGCAACCTCCACCTCCTGGGTTCAAGCCATTCTCCTGCCTCAGCCTCCTGTGTACTACCATGTCTGGCTAATTTTTATATTTTTAGTAGAGATGGGGTTGTACCGTGTTGGCCAGGCTTGTCTCGAGCTCCTGACCTCAGGTGATCCACCCGCCTCGGCCTCCCAAAGGGCTGGGCTTACAGGCATGAGCCACCGTTCCTGGCCTGAATAGCCTTAGTTTTAATTTTTGTTATTGAAGCTGTTCTGAGGAATCAAGGCTGTTTTTCCCTTATCTGGCATAATTGAAGGTTTCTGAACACCTGAAAAATTGACATTCATATGCCTTTGAGGACACTGTGACACATTTCGTTATGAATGGAATTAAAGTAAAATTTTATACTAATGAGTAATCAGTACAGGAGGTAAAAGGCACTAGATTAAAACAGTCTTTGAAAAACTGCAGCTTTGTCCTGAAATTCATTCTAGCGTCCTGTTTAGTGCAAACAGAGCATTACGGAATAGGGCCCCAGCATGCTCTTTTTTCTTAAAAAAAAAAAAAAACCCACAAAACAAAAACAAACCCCACAAAATTATGAGTGCTCTACATAAATAGTTCTCAAAGTCTGAACTGCAATGGGGCACGTTCTGTCTGATGGAAGATGTAGCTGACGACTCGCATGGATCTGTATGTGAGACTGAAAGATACGCCTCGGAAATGTGCCAGCCCATAATGAACTGGCGCTGGCCTGGACTGATCGGCACTGTTCTGAGCTCTGTACAGATCAGTTCTTTAGTCCTTGCAGCGCCTCTGCAGGGTCAGCGCTGTTCCTAGCTCCACTTTTACACATGAGGAAACCGAGGCGTAGAGAGGATAGGCCGCCATCAGGGCACAAAGCTAGTATGCGGCAGAGCCTGGGCCTGCACTCAGGCGGTTTGGGTCCTGAGAAGGTGCTGGCGATGCCTGGCCAGACGGCTCGGAATGCTGGGGTGCTGGCCACCGCTCTGTCTCCCCACTGAATCCTTACAGCAAGTTTGCGAGGTCTATGTTTCTCCACATTTCACAGACACTGAAGTTTAACAGGGACAAGAAACTAGCTCGGGATCACAGTGGTGGAGTGGGGATTTGAACTCGGATCTTTCTGACCTCAGAGCTGATTATGGAAGAAGTGGGAAATAGGATATTATTTTCCCTTGTGGTCTCTGGCCATCGGTTGGCTGTTTTTACAAGGACCAGAGCAGCCACTGCCCAGAGCTGCCCGGGGAAGGGTCCTTGGGGTGAAGGTGACAGTGCCCAACTTCCTTCCACAGGGTCATGCTTCTTGCGGACAGATCAGCTGGATGGGGAGACGGACTGGAAGCTTCGCCTCCCTGTGGCCTGCACACAGAGGCTCCCCACTGCCGCTGTGAGTAGCTTTCCCTGCAGAAGCCCATGCGGACAGCCTGTGTTAGGAGGTTCTCAAACTCAGGTACCCCGGGGGCCAGGCATGGGGTGTCAGCTCTGAAGTGGGGCTGGTGAGGGAGCGTGGGGTTCTGGAGAGCCTCTGGGACTTGGTGGCTTCCACAGATCTGGCCAGGCCAAAGGCAGACCCCCAAGTGCGGAGAGTGAGCTCTCTCATGGGAAGCTGAAAACCATAAGAAACCTTGCCAAGGTGCCTCACCAGAATTTAAAAGCTAGGCCAGAGCATGTCAGTCCTCTGCACCAAACCTACGAAGGGGCCGAGCACAGTGGCATACGCCTGTAATCCCGCCACTTTGGGAGGCCGAGGTGGGTGGATCATGGGGTCAAGAGATCAAGACCATCCTGGCCAACATGGTGAAACCCCATCTCTACTAAAAATATAAAAATTAGCTGGATGTGGTGGTGCACATCTGTAGTCCCAGGTGCCCTGGAGGCTGAGGCAGGAGAGTCACCTGAACCTAGGAGGTGGAGGTTGCAGTGAGCTGAGGTGGCCTTCATTTCACTGCACTTCAGCCTGTGTGGCAGAGTGAGACTCTATCTCAAAAACAAAAACAAAAACAAAAACAAAAAACCTACGACGGTAGGCCAGGCTCAGTGGCAGGCACCCGTAGTCCCAGCTCTTTAAGAGGCTGAGTTGGGAGGATGGCTTAAGCCCGGGAGTTGGAGGCTGCAGTGGGCTATGGTTGTGCCTGTGAATAGCAACTGCACTCCAGCCTGGGCAACATAGTGACACCTGTGTCTAATATAAAAACCCTCCAAAGATTTCCCATCTTACTGAGAATGCATTCTGCGGTGCTTGCTGTCGTCTTCAGCCCCTTCTCCTTTGTCTCTCTGCTGGGAATCCGACCTCAGTGCCTGGCCCGCTCTCCCCTGCCCGCCAGCCTCTCACTGACTGTGTTTCTGCCTCTGGATGTTGGCTGTTGCCATTTCCTCCACCGGGAGCCCTCTGACCCCTGGCGAGTCTGCCTGGCGGGGCATCTCCACACTCCACTGAGCTTTTGCGCACGTGTCTCCTTTTTGGAGAGGCTCTTTCTGCAAACCTCTCCCTGCATTCCTGCTTCGCTCACTTCCAGGCAGTGTCCCTGCGGGTGGGCTCTGCCTGTTGTATTCTCTGCCATATCCCCAGTGTGTATGATGGGGCGAAGCCCAGGCTGAGAGGAGGGCCACAGTAGTTGGCTGAGTGTAGCTTAAGTGCCCAGTGACTGGCAGGCCCCACCGAGGTCTGGAAGGATGAAATGGGACACAGAAGCTTTCCTGTGCTCACGCCACATGGATCCAAGCCACTCCTTACTGTGTCCCCTGAGGAAGGAGGAAACTTCCATGTCTTGGCAAGATTGACGTAACAAGAAATGTAGCCACCCTGTGGATGATTTGTCATGGCTAATAAAAAGCGAAATAGCACCATTATTACTGTTAATTTTAAACCAGGAATTAATTAATTACTTTATGTATTTATTTATTTGATGGATCTTGTGCTTGTCACCCAGGCTGGAGTGCAGTGGCATGATCTTGGCTCACTGCAAAGTCTGCCTTCCAGGTTCAGGCGATTCTCCTGCCTCAGCCTCCCCAGTAGCTGGGACTACAGGCACTGCCACCATGCCCAGCTAATGTATTTTTAGTAGAGTTGGGGTTTCACCATGTTGGTCAGGCTGGTCTTGAACTCCTGACCTCAAGTGATCCACCCGTCTCGGCCTCCCAAAGTGCTGGAATTACAGGCGTGAGCCACCACTTCCGGCCTTAGAGTGTAGTTTCATTTTCTTTTGCATCTGCACGATATTCCAAGACGTGGTTATTACAATATATCCATTTCCCGTTCTCTAATATTTCTGGGCGTTTTTTGGTCTATCTAACACTTTATAATGAGGTATCTTGGTTATAAGCAAAATTTATCTAGTGAGGCAATTCCTGCTTCCCTGTTTTTTTCTAGAAACCACTCCTACTTCCCTTTAAAAGGTCAGGTAAAAGCAAGGTACAAAGAAACTTGTAAATGACTGGGTTGGGGACATGCCACAACAGGCTGTTGGCAGGAGCTGCAGATTTGAGACCAGACACACCAGACACCTGCTTCTAGCTCATCTGGCTGCTTCAGGCCTGGCCAGCAGGTGTGGAAGCCAGGCCCCATAGTGACTCTGTACTGCCCCCCTAAAATGTAGCGGTGGTGTGGCCGTTTCACAGGCCAGAGACAGACTAGAGGGGTCATTCCTTTCTCCAGATTCACACACCTGGTACATGGGGGCTGGGGTTTGCTCTTAGCTCTGTTTGTGCAAAGCCTCATCTTTGGCCAACAGGCAGTTGGCCGAGTATGGGAACTCAAGAGCCCCTATAGCAGATTACCTTGCTATTAAAAGAAAAGCAATGGAGAAAAAGCCAACTCTAGAATAGAACCTCCTGTCCCCATGCCGTGTCTCTGTGTGAGTGCAGGAGTGGGTGTCTATCCCACGTAATCATACATTGTTAGCTTGGCCTTTAACTTGCTGCATGATCTGGGCCCCGCCCTGCCATTTCCTCTTGGGAACTGTCTGTGCCAGTGCAGGGATTCCTTCCCTGTCCTGTCGCCGCCTGATGGGGCTGTCTGCTCCTGAACCTTGTTTCCATTTCCACTCTGCGCTTTGGCCTGTCCCTTCCTCCTCCCGGGCTTCCCTCCTCCCCGCTCCATTGCCTTTCCTGTTACCCAGTCCCCGTCTGCTTCCTTTATCCTTTGTTCTGAAAGCGACCGCTGCTCCCCCGACTGTACCTGTCTTGCGCCACTACTCATATGATGCTTTGAAATGGAGTTTTTGCCACGATGGTTCACCTTTAGTCTTTCTTATCACCTAAGATTGACTTCTTGTTTGCTTTTTTAAAAAAAATTGTGCTGGCTGGGCGCGGTGGCTCATGTCTGTAATCCCAGCACTTTGGGAGGCTGTGGTGGGCAGATCACAAGGTCAGGAGTTCGAGATCATCGTGGCCAACATAGTGAAACCCCATCTCTACTAAAATACAAAAAATTAGCTGGGCATGGTAGCACGAGCCTGTAGTCCCAGATACTCAGGAGGCTGAGGCAGGAGATCACTTGAACCCAGGAGGCAGATGTTGCAGTGAGCTGAGATTGCGCCACTGCACTCTAGCCTGGCGACAGAGCGAGACTCTGTCTCAAAAAAAAAAAATTGTTCTAAGAGACATATAACATAATATCTACCATTGTAACCATTTTTTTTTTTTTTTTTTGAGACGGAGTTTCACTCTTGTTACCCAGGCTGGAGTGCAATGGCATGATCTCGCCATTGTAACCATTTTTAAGTGCACAGTTCAGTGGCGTTAAGTACATTGACCTTGTCATGCAGTCATCAGCAGTGTTCAACTTCAGAACTTTTCTCATCTTTCACAACTCGAACTCTGGACTCATTAAGCAGTAACTTCATTTGCTGCCTTGGCCCAGCCCCTGGCAACCATCTTTCTGTTTTCTGTCTCTGTGAATTAAACCACTCTTAAGTTCCACCTGTAAGTGGAATCACATAGTTTTTGTCTTTTTGTGACTGGTTTATTTCACTTAGCATAACGTCTTCAAGGTCCATGGTACTGTAGCATGTCAGAACTTCCTTCCTTTTTAAGGCTGCGTACTATTCCCTCGTCCGTTGAGACCACACTTTGTTTAGCCATCCACCCACTGATGATGTTTGTGTTGCTTCCCCTTCTTGGCTATTGTGAGTAATGCTGCTCTGTACATGGGTGGGCAGATGATCACTTCAAGTCCCTGCTTTCATTTCTTTTGTGTATACCCAGAGGTGGAATTGCTGGATTATGTGGTAGTTCTGTTTTTGATTTTTTGAGGAAGTGCTGTGCTGTTTTCCAGAGCTGCTGCACCATTTTATGTTCCCACCAACAGTGCACAGGGCCTCCAAGTTCTCCGCATCTTCACCACACTCATTTTCGCTTTTGTTTTGATAGCAGCCATCCTTGTGGGTGTGAGGTGTTCTTACTTGCTTTTTCAGCTCTTCCCAGAGGTTTATACAGAGTAGATGCCCAGTAATCATTTGTTGAATGAGTATTTTCTTTTCTTTTTTTTTTCCAGACAGAGTCTTGCTCTGTTGCTCAGACTGGAGTGCAATGGTGAGATCTCAGCTTAGTACAACCTCTGCTTACCATATTCAAGCAATTCTCCTATCTCAGCCTCCTGAGCAGCTGCGATTACAGACACCTGCCACCACCCCCAGCTAAATTTCTTGCATTTTTAGTAGAGACAGGGTTTTTAGCATGTTGGCCAGGCTGGTCTCAAACTCCTGGCCACAAGTGATCGACCCACCTCAGCCTCCCAAAGTGCTGGGATTCCAGGCATGAGCCATAATGCCTGGCCTGAAGGAGTATTTCCAATGGTACAAACAAGTCTTGAAAGCCAGAATTTAGCAGAGGAGAATCTGCCCCTTTTGAGGGTATTAATAGGTGTGAAATATCACTCCATCTAGTCTGGACGGTGCTGGGTAAATGGACAGAAATAAGGGTCTTCACTGTAGAGTCTCTAAGGGTGTCTTGAGATACTGTATGCAGCGACTCCTAAACTTACTTAACAGAGACTCTCCTCTCCTCTCCACCTCCCCTGTAATTTTCAGAGCCTGTTTGCTCTGTTTGGGAAATACAGTTACTTTTGAAAAATAGCGGATACCTCCTGAAGTCTTGAATTGTGAACTGACTTTGCTTGACTCCCAAATGTGACTTCTGTTGAACAGGACCTTCTTCAGATTCGATCGTACGTGTATGCAGAAGAGCCAAATATCGACATTCACAACTTTGTGGGAACCTTTACCCGAGTAAGTGAGCTTATTTCACACGGGATCCTATCACCGAGAGTGTGTAAGGGATGAAGGCCAAGAAGTATAGACAGTTCTTTGTCAGGAAATAGTTTTATGCCGGGTGGGGACATAAAGAAGGCACCACCTTGAAAGCCGGCGTATTGTTTGTTAGTAAAGGTCGACACAAATGGAATTTTCTTTCGGCCTTGGAAGAGCTTGAATGACCTGATAACTTAGAGCCAAGCGTTTGCTGTAATTCACATGAACTCTGACACCTGAAAGCAGTTTTTCTTTCTGTGTCCTTCAGATGGATCTATATTCTATTTTTTTTTTTTTTTTTTTGAGACGGAGTTTCACTCTTGTTGCCCAGGATGGAGTGCAATGGCGCTATCTCGGCTCACCGCAACCTCCACCTCCTGAGTTGAAGCAATTCTCCTGCCTCAGCCTCCCGAATAGCTGGGACTACAGGCGTGCACCACCATGCCCAGCTAATTTTTGTATTTTTAGTAGAGACAGGGTTTCACCATGTTGACCAGGATGGTCTCGATCTCTTGACCTCGTGATCCACCCGTCTTGGCCTCCCAAAGTGCTGGGGTTATAGGTGTGAGCCACGACGCCCGGCCTTTTTCTTCGGGGGGCGGGGAGGGGGGAGACAAGAGTCTGCTTCTGTTGCTTGGGCTGGAGTTCGGTGGTGTGATCTCGGCTCACTGCAACCTCCGCCTCCCGGGTTCAAGTGATTCTCCTGCCTCAGCTTTCTGAGTAGCTGGGATTGCAGGCGTGCACCACCACACCTGGCTAATTTTTTGTATTTTTAGTAGAGATGGGGTTTCATCATGTCAGCCAGGCTGGTCTTGAACTCCTGACCTCAGGTGATCCACCTGCCTCGGCCTCCTAAAGTGCTAGGATTACAGGCGTGAGCCACCGTGCCTGGCTTTGTCCTCTTTTATTCATACAAATCCTGTCTGCCAGTTTCATAATTTTTAAGCCACTTCCAGACCTCTCAGAAGGGAAATTAGATTTGGATTTAATTTGTTTTTGGAGGCTGGGAGTGGTGGCTCATGCCCGTAATCCCAGTACTTTGGAAGGCTGAGGTGGGTGGATTTCCTGAGATCAGGAGAATTGCTTGAACCTGGGAGGCGAAGGTTGCAGTGGGCCGAGATTGCACCCCTGCACTCCAGCCTCGGCGGCAGAGTGAGACTCTGTCTGAAAAAAAAAATAAAATTTATTTTAGGAATATGGGTCAACACGTTTCTAGAACCCACATTACACTGTCCACGTTCTCTTTCTGTAAGCCACAAACAAAGCTGGCCTGCAAACAGCCTGAGTGGTTTGCTTTTACATTTTGATTCTCACCTTGTAAAACATTTTTCAGTGCTAAGAGGCCTGCACCTTTTTTTTTTTTGAGATGGATTCTTGGTCTGCTACCCAGGCTGGAGTGCAGTGGCGTGATGTCAGCTCACTGCAACCTCAGCCTCCTGGGTTCAATGCCTCAGCCTCCTGAATAGCTGGGACTCCAGGTGTGCACTACCATGTCCGGCTAATGTTTTGTATTTTTAGTAGAGACAGGGTTTCACTGTGTTAGCCAGGATGGTCTTGATCTCCTGACCTCCTGATCTGGCCACCTCAGCCTCCCAAAGTGCTGGGATTATAGGCATGAGCCACTGCTCCCCACTGAGGCCTGCACGTTTTAAATCACAGACCAACTTTTTCACGTATTTCTGTGGGAGATGAAAACCCCAAGGGCAGTAGTAGAAAAGCTCAGACCTCCCCTCATGGTGGAGCCGTCGGCTTCCAAACCGAGCCCTCAGTTTCATCAGGGGGAGCCTCTTCTGTTTCGAGCAGAGCAGGCCGGAAGCAGCCTGTGGATTCTGGGGAAGCCTCGGGGTGAACGTGTGTCCATTTGGTCTTTTCCAGGAAGACAGCGACCCCCCGATCAGCGAGAGCCTCAGCATAGAGAACACGCTGTGGGCTGGCACCGTGGTCGCATCAGGTGAGGAATGTGGTAGCAATTTGAAAAGGAAAGAAAATCCTTTTGTAATTAGAATAATCATCTGTCAGTTGGAAAAATTAGTGCTCGGTCAAATGGCATTTTCCACTTGTTCCGCCACCTCCAGGGAATTAAACTGACATCTAATTGCAGCTCGGACACTTAGAGGGGCCTGGGGGAGAAGCTGGCATGGCCTGTGGACCTTTCCGCAGCGTCCACTCCGGGAATAGCTCTAATTGCCATTCAGATTGACATTCTAATCTGTACCAGAGGTGGAGGCAGCCTGGACGTTCTGAGTGGCTGGAGGTTTTGTTCGTGGGGGATGTGGTGCTGGGACTGTGGCATCGGGCCCCCAGCTCATAGGAAAGGCGTAGGCTTGAGCTGGAGTGTCTGTGTTTAAACACCAAGAGGAAGCGGACATTGGTGCCTCTTCTTTCTTTTTTTTTTTTTTGCTTTTGTTTTTATTTTGAGACAAGGTCTTACTCTGTCACCTAGGCTGGCGTACAGTGGCATGATCTTGGCTCGCTGTAACCTCTGCCCCCTGACCCTGGGTTCAAGCGATTCTTGTGCCTCAGCCTGCCGAGTAGCTGGGACTGCAGGCTGCACCACCGTGCCTGGCTAATTTTTGTATTTTTTGTTTTTTGAGACAGAGTCTCGCATTTTCACCCAGGCCGGAGTGCAATGGCACCATATCGGCTCACTGAAACCTCTGCCTCTTAGGTTCAAGTAATTCTTTTTGCCTCAGTTTTCCAAGTAGCCGGGACTATAGGCATGTACTACCATGCCTGGCTAATTTTTGTATTTTTAGTAGAGATGGGGTTTCATCATGTTGGCCAGGCTGGTTTTGAACTCCTGACCTTGTGATCCACCCGCCTCTGCCTCCCAAAGTGCTGGGATTATAGGCGTGAGCCACCGCGCCCGGCCCTCCCTTGAGGTTTTTTTTTGCCACATTTCATTTCCACTTCCTGCCTTTATTTTCATCAAACTTTGGAATGTTTCTCAGTCCTCTGGATGACTAAAGAGTGAGATATTCTGCACGGTCACGCCTGGGCCACGCCTAAGCACAGCCACCCAGGGCACGTGGCGTGCAGAGGTTCACATTCCACCCCTCACCACTTAACATCCACATTGCCTGAACCAATTTTTTCCTACTTTCAAGTCATTTATTAACAAATAATTAATTACTACTTTGATAATTTGACTGAAAACTAAGTATCTCGTTTAGTTTGAATTTCCTAGATTACCTGGCAGGTGGTCATCTTTGAATCCGTCTGTTTTGTTTCTTTGTAAATTACTTGTTGGCTTTTTTTTTTTTTTTTTAAAACCGGAACTTTTTTTCTCCGGTTGGAGTGCAATGGCACTATCTCAGCTTGCTGCGGTGGCTCATGCCTGTAATCCCAGCACTTTGGGAGGCTGAGGCGGGTGGATCACCTGAGGTCAGGAGTTAGAGACCAGCCTGGCCAACATGGTGAAACCCCGTCTCTACCAAAAATATAAAAAATTAGCCAAGCATGGTGACGTCTGCCTGTAATCCCAGCTATTCGGGAGGCTGAGGCGGGAGAATCACTTGAACCTGGGAGGCAGAGACTGCAGTGAGCCAAGATTGTGTCATTTCACTTCCATTCCAGCCTGGGCCACAAGAGTGAAACTCTGTCTCAAAAAAAAAAAAAAAAAGATAAAATGAAAAGCAATATACTTTAGAATGGTTGATGTCAGTGTCAAACGCTTGTGTCTTTGGGTGGAATAGAGAGGTGGTGAAGGAGATGAGAGCACGCTGAGGTTGAAGTTGCCATGTCCCGTTGCATCTGGCGTAGGCAGGGCTGGAAATTCACGACTGCCTGTGGTGTGCCCGCCTCCTTACTAGACAGCCATGTGACTACGATGTACTTCATTTCTTGTGGACAGTTCAGCATTTCTTCTTTTCTAAACCTTTTGTGGAAGGATAGTACAGACACAGAAAATCCTAAACATGGTGCTCAGTGGATTTATTTTTTTTCTTCCCAACTTTTCTTTTCAGGGGGTACATGTGCAGGTTTGTTTTTTTTTTTTTTTTTTT